>NC_060971.1:3368325-3423325 GCF_910589235.1 Vespa crabro | reverse complement strand
TTGTTTCCTCGTACAGTTGATTATATTTCAACGTGTGTATTTCTCATATAGTAAATACTACGCATGTATATATTCGTACAAGTGATTCTGAATACATACGTAAAATATTTAAACACCACCGACCTATGTGAATTTTTATTCGTAGACGTTGATAGACGAGAAAATTACACTAATAAATATTCTAACTAACGAGCCAGTGAGTAAGAGCTACGATTTATGTCACGATAAATGTTTCCTTGGATAAACATTGACGATGGTACGCTCGAACACGCTCTCTCTCTCTCTCTCTCTCTCTCTCTCTCTCGTTCGTTCTTCTTTCTTTCTTTCTTTTCTCTTTTTTTTCTTTTTTCTTTTGTTTTTTTTTTCTTTCTTTTTTAATATTTTTATTTTTACGAAAACTTTAAAGGTTACGATTCGCAAACAATCGGATTGAAAGGTTATTCTTTCATGAATCGGTCAAATGGGAAAATATCTTGTGAAAGAAAAAAGAAAAAAGAAAAAGAAAAAATCGTTCCTACGAATATCGTCTGTTGTATGACGATATTTTTGTTATATGCTTTCAACGATTTTCGTTTTCTCTCTTTCTCTCTCTCTCTCTCTCTCTCTCTCTCTCTGTCTCTCTCTTTCTCTCTCCTTTTCTCTCTTTTTATGTCAGATTGCTCGACTTTTATCGTTGTTATCAAATAGTACGTTGTATATATGTATACGTATTATGGATCGTTTCAAAGTACATCTCCGAAAGTATATTCAGCTAGAATGTCGTTACCTTTAACCACATCAAAGTTCCATTTGTGCTTTCACGCCGAATTTCTTTTTAAAGTATTTCATGATTTTTATCATAATCTTATCTGTTAGGACACATGTTAATGTTCCATTAATGTATAATGAATCCGTATAATATCTTTGAGAGGAACGATCTTGCAATATTATTATTATTATTATTATTATTATTATTATTATTATTATTATTATTATTATTATTATTATTATTATTAATAAATTATATAATATTTAATTTAACATTAGTTAATTATATCTGATTAATTAAATATACAATTAATACTTATTTCATAGGATTTAATATAATTTTCAATGTACAACGTAAAAATATGAAAATAAACATGTAATATATACGTAAATACGCAAATCTATGAGGTATTATGATATATTATTGTATATATACGTATTTCGTTATGTATTTCAGGGTTAAAAATAATAATTTTCTAATGCGTTAATATTATACTATTATTAACGATAAGAGGATAAAAATTAGATAGGAAATACTGTCGTTTGTTAAAAATGACAATGTAACAAGATTAACACGTTAGAGAAGAAGTTGAATCGATACAACGATAAAATTTCCTTGTCGTTTTAATGCCTCGTGTTTCCTAAGTTTAATAAAGATTCCCGTTACGTCAGCAATCTCGGAAAGTCACGAACGTGACATCGTTGCGATCCAAGAAGACTTTAGGCCATTAAAAGGCATTACGGTTGTGCAAGAAATCGTTGATTTTATCCTTTTTCACACATCCTTGATCTAACTTCCCTTCGAATAATTAATTATCCGATAGAAATCAAATCTTTTCTTCGTTAAAAAGGTGAGAAAAGTAAATAATAAAATAGAATAAAATAGAAAGAGAGAGAGAGAGAGAGAGAGAGAGAGAGGGAGGGAGAGAGAGAGAGAGAGAGATAAAAAGATTAAATACAAAATTATAGCTATTTGATATCTAACAGCTTCTTACAATCTTCCTTCGTATTTTCTATCTAAAGAAAGAATTTTCACGGAACATCGACCGATTCGTTTGCAAGACAGAGACGAAAGAGTGGAAAGACCGAGAGATAACTACCATATTTCCTTTGTCAAGGCAAAAGGAGGTACGTTAAGCCACGTCATTTGAAAGGGTCGAACGAGGAAGAGACGGCTTTAAGTCCTTCAACCGCGTACCTCCTTTTGGTTGTTCGTACTAGGATAGAGAGAAAGTGTGATAGAAGTTGCTCTTTCCTCAATACTATTTCCTCTTTGCATTTTTCCTCACATGCCTTTATGCAATGAGAAAAAAAAAAAAGAAAAGAAAAAAAAGAAAGAATTATAGAAGTATAGCTAGACTTAACAAACAGAACTCATTGAGGATTCATTTTGAAAAAATGAGATATTTCCTCTCTCTCTCTCTCTCTCTCTCTCTCTCTCTTCCTCTTTCGCCCACTCCGCCCCCCCCCCTCTCTCCCTCTCTCTTCCTCATCAGTTGCATCACCATTCATGAATATAACGAGAGGAACGAGGATGTCTTTTTTAGCCTACCTCGCTGCTATTCAGACACGTCACGTTAATAAAGTCCTATATCGATTTCGCGAGTAACTAGAATGAGACTTCGTTAAAGGTTAGTCTAATGTCGGTCTTAATGAATACGATGAAAGTTTCACAGCCTGAAAAGGAATAAAATTGAGTAAAATCTTAAGGAAAAAAAAAAGAAAAAACTACAGGTCGATTAAGTCGTACCAATCTATAATGAAAATGATACCATTTTTTCTTTTTTTTTTTTTTTTTCTTTTCTTTTTTTCCTTATCCTATAAATTACGTATCGAGATTATTAATCTGAAACTCACGAAACTGTATCAAGAGGAGTGTGGAATGGGGAAAGTAGTTAGGAAGTTTAAAAGATTTACGTATACCGTTTTAATCGCTCTGCATACTCCCAATATTCCCATCTCTCTCTCTCTCTCTCTCTCTCTCTCTCTCTCTCTCTCTCTCTCCCTCTATCTCTCTCTGTCTGTCTGTCTGTCTGTCTGTCTGTATCTCCCTTTCTCTTCTTTCTTTCTTCTCGTAGTTACAAAATAATTTCTCTTTTCGTTTCCCTCCCAAAAATTACCATTCTTGGCCCACATTCAACGATACCTATATCGACAGTAATATCGGCATACCCTACTATCAATATATACTTCATTCACCCTCTAGCAAACAACCCACTCACCCACCCTTCTTATATTAGTACTTCTATCGAGCGCTTTTGCGCGATCACGCGAATTGCCGAATTATTCGAGGAATACCGAAAAGCGTGCTCCCGCAATTTCGCTTGGCCTCCTTCGAGGCCCTTTTCCAAAGCGACCTTATCATTACGTATGCTGTGCCTTTTCGAAAGCCTTGGATAAGCCGGTACTTAGGACGCATTAAGATCCAACGAAGCGTGCCTCTCTTTCTCTTTCTCTATTTCATTTGCCGCTACTTAGAGCTACTATATCTGCGATACATTGCCGATACTTTATATACAAACTATAAATAGCTGTTGAACCAATCTTAATGCCCGGTTGAGCATCCTGAAGCTCAAAGGGCTTTTCAGGATACAGGTTATCTGGAATTTGCACCTCGTTTTCTCCTTCCCCTTTCTCTCGCCATCTTTCTCTTTGTATTTTCTTCCTTCTTTCTCTCATTCACATCGATAAAAGCGTTTTCTCTTCTTTCTACTGAAAGAAGGTTTAAAAGCTCTTGGGCGTTGCCTAGTCCTGACGGAAGTAAAAGGTGACTAGCGAATCCGATAATTTCTTTTTTCCTTCCTTGATAGAAAAAGCTTCTTTAAAGATTTCTGGAATGTCGATTTATGTAGAAAAAAAAAAAAAAAGAAAAAGGATGTCTAAAATCACGAAAACATTCTCTAGATTGGAAAAATCTTTTTTCGCGAATAAAACGTGAATCTTGATTCACTTGTCTGAAACGTTTTAACAGTGCCAAGCATAAGTGTGATTCGTAGAACGGTGATCACTCGATGAATCATAGTTTTTTTTCGAAGAAAATGAGAAACTATGACTAACTTTCGTCCGTAATATCTTATATGATGAGAGATATTAAAGATACGAGTATTCGTGAAAAATAGTCCTCTCCGTTGGAATAATGGAACGAACGAGAGAGACAAAGTGTCCGTATGATAGGTGAGAACGTGCCTTTTTCAAGATCGAAGATAATAAGATCGAACAGGATCGAGATCGAATTATCGAACGACTGGCGATTAAATAAATATGTTGATACTTCTTGAATTTGCGAGATTGAGACGAGTGAGAACCAAGAAGGGAAGGGAGATAGTAGGTTGACACAGGATCGAGAGTAATAATTGTGTTCCATCGTAAAGAGATAGTAAAATATTGCGTAGCATAGCCAAACCGAAGAATGAGAAGTAAATAGATAGGAAAGGAGAGGATGGGTGTTCGAGGGGTAATGGTGCTAGTAATAAAATGGAGAAAGTAGAAGAGAGAGAGAGAGAGGGTACGTGGGATGGTGAATTTCAAGGCACGAGTGGTACGCCTGGGAACGACTTTCGAGTATCGAAGCGACGAGGGAGCACTGGAGCATGAGAGATCTTGCCAAAAGAAGACGATGGGAGGTCCCTGTGATGTGAGAGAAGAAGTGGGATATAGAAAAGAATAGATAAAAGAAACAAAAAAAAAGGAGAAAGAAAATAAGAAAGGATAAAAGGAACGAAGGAGGTCATCGAAGAAAACGTAGAGATAGCTTGAAAGTCAGACAGGCAGGCAGGCAGGCAGGCAGGCAGGCAACTAGGTAGCTAGGCAGGAAGGCAAGCAGGTATCGTGTTGGGAATGCGGCAAAAACAGAGAAGGCACGTAAATAAACCGATATAAAGGATACTCACGATCGCCTCGTAAAATATTGCAAGGTGAATGTGTATTTTTTGTTCTCATATTCTCGACTCCCGAGAGTCCTGCTAACTGACGAGTAAGAACCTAGTCGTTTCTACGAGGCGACAAACTGCACGAACGATTTTCGCTATGGCCAAATATCCTTTATATGAACGAGCATTGCCTCTGTCCTTTCTTCTTATGCTCCTTTCTACTTTTTCCTTCTTATTTCTCTTATCCTTT
Source organism: Vespa crabro (assembly GCF_910589235.1). Lineage (NCBI taxonomy): Eukaryota > Metazoa > Arthropoda > Insecta > Hymenoptera > Vespidae > Vespa > Vespa crabro. The sequence continues at coordinate 3,418,459 of NC_060971.1, read as the reverse complement.
TTAGTCTTTTTCTTCTTTTTCTTTCTTTCTTTCTGTTTTGTTTTTTCTTTCGCTTTTTTTTTTTCGCCGATGGGACGAAATGCAATCAGGTAAGAAGCTGTATCGAGCTCCAACTTCCATCTGTTTCTTTCCATCGGGATCCTTCCAGGTCGTTCGTCCGATTCCCTCTTCTTCTTCTTCTTCTTCTTTCACTTTCCTCTTCCCTCTCTTCCTCTTCTTCTTCTTCTTCTTCTTCTTCTTCTTCTTAGGTCAACGAAAGTGCTGCCTCTTTCTTTTTTTTTTTTTCTATTTAACTTTGCTGCCTCTCTCCTTGTGCTCCATCCCGTCGAGAGTGCATCTTCGAAAGAAGAGGATAATTCCACACGAAGGTTCTCGAAACTAGAACGAAAAGGTCTTCGAGGGTGAAATGCCCTAAATTTTCTACTCACGTCTCGTGCGTGGAATTTCTTCTTTGTCTTAGGATGCGACCCGACGTCTTGCACAAGATGACGTAGGTGAAAAGCGCAAGAGATTGATTTTCATCGAGGAAAACAGAATTAACGACGCGATACTTAGGTACGTGACACGTCCACGGTGACGCAAGAGTAACATCGAAGTGAAGTTTAAAACGTGACATGAAAAGTTTAGATATTTATCGGCAACGTGACGCTCCGTCTCACATACTCCGGTCCAAGGTAATTGTGTGGAATCTTTTTTATTGCTTAGTAAATCATTACTAAAGCCGTAATAGAAACGTCATTAGATCCGTTGGAAGCTGCGCGTTTATAGCGGCTAAAACTTTTGTAATTACACCTATCAAGCGCAGAATGAAACTCTTGTCTGCTCGGTGGCTTAGCGACAAGAAGGCAATTTACCCGACGAAAAGCGTGCCGCAAGAGCAAGCCGGACTTTAACGCGTTCAAACCAACTTCCGATCGACCTATCGTTGAACGATCTCGTCTCTGACTTTCCAACTCGTGAAATAACGAATTAAAGAAGCATTAGGATCGATCTTAACACCGACAGGATTCTTCGCGAAGCGATTCTTTTCTCGTAGAAAGCAATAAAGGAAGAAAAGAAATCAAGGAAGGCGTTACGATACTTTGGATTATACAAATTACCTTTGCCCTCCTCTTGAAATATATATATATATATATATATATATATATATATATATATATATATATATACGTACACACACACACATACACATATGTATATATATTTGTTTTCAACGTGTTTCCTTCATAAATATGAATTTCTTAATAACAATTGAAAAATTCTTCAATATTTAACTTTTCTTTAGAAAAACAAAGAAAAACTCTTAAATTGAAGAACTTTCATATATTTCGTGGAATACATTATTTCGTGATACTTTACTCCCTGATTCGTGATTTTTTTGTTAACTATAATAAAGTCCATTTCATCGTCAGCTTACGGACAAATTTACTCTTAATTTTCTTGGACCAAAGGGAGAAAGTCAAAGCCCTCTGAACGGGCAATGGAGTTCGAACGTAATGTAACTAGCATCTAACTTTACTTTTATACGTCGATGTCGTGGTCACTTTATTGCTTGCTTCCCAAAGGTATTGAGGCAACGGTCACGTCAAAATAACGAAGACTCTCTTGTGTTACTTGATTCTTAAAATCGTAATATTCGCCGTCAGAAAGTCATAAGTTCATTAGATTTCTATACTGACGTAATTAATTTCAAGGAATTTTTCAACTAACATTAAAGATACGTCATATGCTCGATCGACACATTAAACGCGCTGTTAAATAAACGTTAACAATATTAAAAAAAAAAAAAAAAAGAAACCCCCCGAAAAAAAAGTAGTACGCTTTTTTATATACGTATCAATCTATGAGTTAAAAAAAAAAAAAAAAGAAAAAAAGAAAAGAAAAAAAAAGCAAATCGAAACTACATTTTCATGAAAAAAACTAAAAGCTTTTCGACAATCGGATTGCGATATTGGTAAAAAATCATCCGGTTACGGATGTTGTTCAAACACAGAATGTTGTTTTAACAAACGTTAAAATATAGAGACGATAAAGAGAAAGTTCGAGCGAAATAAATAAAATGCACTTTGCCGATTCATATTCTTTGACCATTGATTTAATTCTCGTTGTTTGTCTGGTCGAACCTTTCCCACAGCATGGATAATCGTTTTAGCCGTGGCGCATTATTGTCGAAAGCTCTTGCAAAAGGATAGAGCAATCTCAAGGCAAACTTTCGTGATCCTCGTAATAAACTTACGCTCACATTCGTCGCGCTGCATCCACCATACCGAGGGAATTAGACTATTACCATAAGGGCAGGACGGGGTATTTGTCTACGACGTGTAAACTCTGGATCGTGGTATGTGCTCGATGATCAACCGCCCTTCTGAAAGTCTAATAGCTCGATGTGAACCTAAGAGGTTGCTACTGGCAACCGCGTAGAAACACCTAGATACGCGAACTAGTCCGACCTCCATGTCGTAGTTACTTTACGCCAATGAATTCTCTTCGAATGACGACGAATGGAATTCGACCAAAAGCAATGTCAACGTATTCTATCTCTTCATTCTCTTTCTTCAAGTTAACGTCTTTAGATAGCTAAAGATCTTTCACGTAACATCCCTACATTACGTTTACATATTTTCTAATCTTCTTAAAATTTCATTATATCTTTCTCTTCGGTGAGAATTTAATATGAAAGAATAATTTTTTTAAGATAATAAAAATAATAATGTAAATGGTCTTACAATTATTCATCATAAAATTCGATAATTTTTAACCAACTAATATATGTACATAAACATATATAAAGGTATATATATATATATACATATATATATATATATATATATATATATTCATAGATATAAATATCCAATTAAACGTAACATTGAATCAACTTGCGATATTATTTATTGTCTCTCTCCTGTTTCTCGACCAGTGAACTCTTTGAATTTGTTCAAATTCATAAAGCTTTCTGCATTCAGCTCACATATTTCGTTACTAATAATGTACATTATAAAGTTATATACATATATGTATCTTTTTTCTTCATAAAGCTCGCAATTACAATGTCATACATACGGCAAAAGTTGAATAAAACCTTATTCGAGATCGTTTTACGAAAATTTTCATTATCCTCGATTCAAGATAGTTGCAGTTCGCTTTATGATACACACCCGGCAATATGAGCGAAACGAACAATTAATTTTCTTTTTAATCATAACAATTTTTAATCTACAAGCATACCTTATTTTACTCTTAAATTGCAATATGTCAATGAAATATTATTTGATACGCGTCGTTGAATATGCGTCGTCTATATTTTAATCAAGAAAAATTCTTACTTTAGATGGAAAACGTCAAAATGAAGTTCCGTGGCTTCAAACTGAGATACCGAGATACGAATATTGTCCCTAGGAACGAAGATAAAGAGGATCTAATGAGAAAGAAAGAGGAGAGAGAGATAGAGATAAAGATAGATAGAGAGAGACAGAGACAGAGAAAGAGAGAGAGAGAGAGAGAGAGAGGAAAAAGATAAAAGACCGACGCTCGACCGGCGATATGTCTGCCTTAATGCGTAGGAACATAAATTTGCCTTGCAATTTCAGAGTACATGTCAAGCTGTGAATTTTCCAACGGACGATAATTGAACCGCGAGTAAAACAAACACGCACTGGCAAACAGAGTAAAGCGAAGCTCGCGGCTCGTTAATCACGAAAAAGTTCATTCGCGGCAATGACATCGTGACCGAACCATAATCTACGTTAAAAATTACTCGATTATATCGTTCAATGGATATCTTGCAAGAAATTAGATTTCTTTGTCTTTTATGGATAAACTATTCGTAATATTACATATACATATATATTTATATGTGTGTGTCTGTCTGTGTGTGTCTGTGCGTATACGTGTAGAAAAAAAAAAAAAGAGGATATGTAATTTATTAATGAAAAGGATCCCTTTAAATTTATGAAAGTAAGGACTGATTCAACGAAAGGTACTAATGAGAATTTTCCACGGTTTTTCCGGTGGCAATTCGAGCATTCGGCATCGGTTTAACATCCCCCTTCTTGGGCTATCCATTGAAACTCAAATAAACTGCGAGAGTCGTTACGACTGAAGGCGCAGAGAGAAGGAGAAAGAGAGAGAGAGAGAGAGAGAGAGAGAGAGAGGAGAGATACCTCAGCATCTTCACGAACGATTTACCGCGAAACAGTCGTATATGGCTGACTGCTGCTACTACCGTTGCCGTTATAGCTGCTGCCTTTGTGTTGCCGTTGCCTGGAAAACAGCGCCAAGTATAAAGAAAAGATTGAATAGCGGACAGAAACGACTGGCTGGATGGATGGAGATGCTTGGGTCGTGGTGGAACATAGAAAGAAAGAAAGAGAGAAAGAAAAAGGGGATAGGGCTAAAGAGAGAAGAGAGAAGAAAGAGAGAGAGAGAGAGAGAGAGAGAGAAAGATAGAAAAGAGTTTGGAGATGGAACTCTCGTGAATCATGGAATATCTACTCCTGCGAATTACCAGCTGCCAAGGAAAACAGGGCCTTTTGGGAAAAATTCAATGGCAATTATATCTCGCTGAATATCAAAACGTACAAAAGGTCCTTATTTCCCGTCGCATTGAACGTCGCGTTTCAACGTCAAACAAATATAATGACGAAATTCGACGAGATAAGTTCGAAAAGGTAACGTTATCGAAATTTTTCCTTAAATTATCAGATCTAGATATGAGTAATGAGCGCGAAGAAAAAAAAAAAAAAAAAAAACAAACTGTTTATCCAACTACTGCACTTACACGCAAACATTTTTTTTTGGTATATATATATATGCCTATCGGACGAATTCGAAATAAGCAGACGTGTACGATAAAGTAGTAGCGTGAAAAGTGACACGCGAGCAATAACTCGTTATACAACGACTCATAAAATGTAAATTGCTGCTCTTCGTTTTCCACGTACGTCGGAGTGATATTTATTACGGCGGCAGACGGCTTTAAAACTGGTCGTCGCCTTGAGCAGCTCGAATTGTCGAGGATGATCCACCCTTCCTTCCCTCTATACTTCCCTCCCAAAGCTAACCTTTTTTCTTTAACCATCTAGTTTTCGTATTCTTATGCATTCAGAGACTTCTCGTCGTCGTCGTCGTTTCATCACGAATTCTAAAAAAAAATCCTTCCATTAATTCCAATGAAATCGTTTAACAAAATTTATTATTTTTATTGAGATGAACTTCGAGCGATAGTTTGAAAAATATTAAATATAACAAAATATATATATACGTACCTTACACGTGTAATAGAATATTTGTATTTTCTATGATCGTTTTCATTTGATATGATTGGATCCTCAATGATAATGATTTTTCTCCATATCGGATTTTATTCTTCTGACGCTGATAATTATCAAGATCTTTACGCGAGCTAAGACGAAACTAGACTGACTTTCTTTCAGTTTACAATTAATCGATACTACCGTTAGTATATACAAAGAATGTTACGTGTATTTAACCTTAGTTATGTTTTGAAAAGAGAAAGAAAGAGAGAGACAGAGAGAGAGAGAGAGAGAGAGAAAACGAAAGAAGATAGGTAAATACAGCTTGTCTGATAGTGGATATGTTTGCATATATATCATGTGTATGTATTTATACATGTATGCCGAGGGAGAAGGAAAAGGAACAGTAACAATGAAAAAGAAACAAAAAAAAAAAAAAAAAATAAAACAAGAAAGAAGTACAGTCAGACTTAAAATTATTTCATAAAATGTCTATGAATATGTTGTCTCGAATATATACGATCGCGAATATTTTCTTTAGTTATGCTGCATTTTTCTCCGCAAAAAAAAAAAAAAAAGAAAAAAGAACGAAAAAGAAAAGAAAGAAAAAAAACACACAAGAAAAAAGTAAAGAAAGAAAGAAGAAAAAAGATAAAAAAAGAAAAAAAAAAATATAAAAAGAAAAGAAAAAAAAAAAAAAAGAAAAAAAAACATTCTTCACGATCTAAAACTCCGCGTAATACTTCGCGTCAGTATTTTCCGCAAAAATTTGTCTACGTCCGAAACGTTATATGATATCGTTCCCCGAATACTCCCGCTTCTATAGACTTGCGAGCGAGATGTGCAAGAATGATTCATATGCACCGTATAATTCCACACGAACACGTAATCGGATAAAGTCTTCCTTTTTTTCATACCTTCCTCTTACTCCTTCTACTCCTTTTCCTGCAACGTTCGTTACGAGTATTTATCGAACCTACATATCTATCGAAACATTCTCGACTATATCTCGGCTGGGATAGAGAAGAAAAGAGAAGGAAAAAAAAAAGAAAAAAGAAAAAAAAAGAAAAAGAAAGAAAGAAAAAAAAAAAAAGGAAGAAACATAAACAATGACTGTCTCGAATTCTACGTTGATTTTTTCAAATAAAAGAATCATTGTTGCATATCATTTCTCTCTTTTTACGTAGAAAAGAGAGAGAGAGAGAGAGAGAGATATCATGTTCATTGCTCATTTGTCATATATTTTTTTTTTTTTTTTTCAAAGTCGGTCTTCTTATCGCTCGACAGATCTTTTAGAAATAATCAATTTTTAATTAAGATTATACGAATAATATAGTTAAGTAATAAAAGAGAAATACAAATAAAATAAATACGTATAATGAAATATATTACGATATAATCTTTATTTTGACGCTATTATGATACAGTTCAAAACTTTACGATACAAACGAATTATTTCGATTCTTCGTTGATTTTTTTTTTTAAAATTGTTCATTCACATCTATACGCGTTTACATCTGTAGTTTGAAGTCTGATCTTATTTTAAAATATATTTACAATATACATAGGATACGTACATCCTAATCAATCGTCCCACCACAAACTCTATCATTTATTTCATAGAATACTTTTAGAAACAATAACAATAGCATCCTTAATTTCTTTAAAATACATTATCATATTATTCATTTTCCTTATTCTCTATTTGCTTAAAAAAAGAAAAAAAAAAAAAGAAGAAAAAGAAAAAGGAGACAAAAATGCATTAAAAATGAAGCGCCGCACGATGACTAAGCTAAAAGTCAATAATATTATTTTTGTCCTTATCGTCGAAAATAATGGAATACTCAATTGGAAAACAGTAGGTATAAATTCGATTTCATATTTCCGGCTGATTATCAAGTCGAAACCTACGACCATAGCGTTCATATTCGAAGTATTCACCGCTATTCTATTCTACGTGACGTTAGTATTGAGGTAAGCACCGAATGGTCGAACACGTTGCACAAAGAGCCTTCCTTTGATTACTCGGCAGAAGTTAGCTCGACGACCTTTCCAAGCAGGGAGCATTAACCCCTTCTCCCTTCTCTATACTCAAACCCTCTTCTCGAGCGCTTTTCAACTCTCCGATCTTCCTTCGTACCTTCTTCTTCTTCGCCACTCTACTACTATTAATTGCACAAGTTTTGTCGATCGGAGAAGTCGAACTGAAAATCAAACGCTATGCCGAATAGAGAAAGAGAGGGAAAGAGAGAGAGAGAGAGAGGGAGAGAGAGAGAGAGAGTGTGTGTGTGTGTGTAGATCGAATCCATTGTATAGTTTCAATGTTATCGGCAACTAGTTAAAAAAAAGATTTCTCCGAGATAAGAATAAATCAATCGTTTTATATATTAATTCCTTTTTTTTTTTGTCCATTTATTTGTTTCTCTTTTCTATTCTCTTTTCGTTCTTTTCCTTTTTCTAACAATAAATAGAATTAATCCGATACGTTTGTCCAAATGGAAAATAACTTTTATGTGAAACATTAAAAAAAAAAAATCATTCGACCTTTAACGTTTTTCTCTTAACTTCTTGTACACTGTAAATCGATCTTCGAAATGTTCGGATATATGAAATAACATAACATCGATCAACGTCAAAATGAAAGAGAAGAACGGTATAAAACGATCCGATGGCGTGCTAAAGTGTTTAATATTACTTCAAATCCTCTCTCTCTCTCTCTCTCTCTCTCTCTCTCTCTCTCTCTCTCTCTCTTTCTCTCTCTCTTCCTCTGTCTTTCTTTGAAAAAAGTCTTTCCTAAAAGATATCGTTAATATCGTCGAGAGTGAGTTGTATCGACGCAATAGAAAAAAAAAAAAAAAAAAAAAATAGAAAAGAGAAAAAGAAAATAAATTCGATAGAAACGACTTTTTAATCGTTCACTTTTTTAACTTTAATCCGCATAAATGACGAACGATGATAAATATATGAGAATGGACGATCCCATTTACACGATATTAATCCATTCATAATAACAAAAGATCAACGCTAGAAACCTAGTACCTTTAAGCCAATATTTTAATCCACGTCATTTAGGCTCTTCGTACACATTTTAATAGCAATTACGATTGTACGATTAACCTGCAATATTCGTAATACTACATCGGAATAGATCGATACGACAGGACTATTATAATTTCGCAGGTTTGCTCTACCATTATTTGTAATGTAGAGGGAACTGGTTTTGCGTGAATCAAAATAGGTAAATTCGCGTAATTGTGTACACAGTGGGTGTGTAGTGTACTGCAAACATTTATTACGCTGACATGGCGGCGAAGCACGTCCCGATATATACTATACCCGAACTGGTATTGCTCGACCAAATGCAACTGCGTGTTTACGTTCGGATATCGCGAGCCCGTGTATCCTCTTTACGGAGAGTAAAACGTATCGAGGCTCTATCGGAACGTATTTTTTAACGTACGTACCAATGCCCGCTTAGTGGCGAAAGTTTGAGCTCATTCCTCATCCTTTTTCCTATTTCGGTTAAAGTGGGCAAGAGGAAAAAAAGGAGAAGAAAGAAAAAAAGAAAGAAATGAAAACATTGAATAAAGAAAAAAGAAAAGAAAAAAGGAAAAAAAAAGAAAGAGGAAAAAAGAAGAAAGATGATAAAACAAAAATGGGAACCGTTCGAGTAACGCTTTAAAAATTCTCGAAAGAGAAATATAATCGAGAAAAGAAGAAAGAGCAGACTCGGTACGCTCGAAAAATCCTTGAAATATAACGGGGACATAGCAAAATCGTAAAAGCTTGCCGTACGTTGAATCTCCGAAACGGTTTCTCAATCAACGATACACTCGTTTCCTTCTATAATGGTGTACTAAACGTAACGCATCAACGATCCCTTCAGGACGTTTATTGCCTTTCGGTTAAAACTTCAACGTAACCAACGTGAAATATTCGTGTATTGGTACGGTGTACGAAAAAATGTATGCATGTATGCATATACGTGAACGAAGCAAAAGAGAGACGAAGGTAGGATTGACGTATAAAGAGGGAAAAAAAGGAAAATTTGACTTTTCATCGAATAGTTCGACCGTATCGACCAGTGAAAAAACTATTGCGAATAATTCTCGTTTGATAGCGCGAGAACAAATTCCGAGGAAAATAGAACGACTACGTTCTCCGATGGAACGTATCCAAATGATAAAACCATAGACGTCGAATATTTTCCTAATTATAAAACACATAAAATACAATCAGTATTGAATAGATCCAACTCAAAACATTCTTTGTTATTATTATTATTATTACTATTATTATCTTTATTATTATTATTATTATTATTATTATTATTATTATTATCATTATTACTATTATCATTATTATTTTCGTTTATCGTCATATTTATGTTTTCGATGGTGAATAGCTCTCTCGTAAAAGAAGGAAAAGGGCCTTAATCTCGATTATACGTATGTATGTACGTATAAACGTAACTTACATATATATATATATATATATATATATATATATATATATATATATAAAAGTGCATATCTATGTCAACGAGAAATAGTTAAAGAAAATTTCAAAAAGGAAATCATTCGAAAAGGTCGTAGAATTATTCGCCTGGAAGAGAATATTTTTCCAAGGAAAATAACATCTCTTTTTCTCTCTTACACATATAGAAAGAAAATATCATAGATGATGGTAATACTGATGGTGGTGGTAGATAGTAATTTGGGACGCGACATCTCACGTCTTCTAGCGTCTCAGTGAGTGCGAGGCCGAGAAGGAGGAACGTGGCAAATCGTTGTCGTGATCGGCGACGTCGATAGGATATCCTTGAGCACGAGAATGAAATTAATGGCGTGCGAACGCTACGGATACTGAGAGCGAACATCGAAATTGCACGACGGCGTTATGCAACGTGAACCCTTCTAGGCACGTCCCTACTGTTCCGGTCTATCCACGGTATTACATACCAACGATCGTTTCTCCTACCCTCTTGATGTATCCTCTCATCACCACCACAATCAACTATCCTACATTGACACCAATCGTTCTCGAGAATCAGCCAAATGTCATACGCAAGTAGTCGTCGCGAAAACTTCACGAGCGTCAGTACATTTTGGCGCCGATAAGAGCTGCCAGCTCAAAATTAACTTTTATAATAATTTACATATCTCCGTCCTTCTTACTCGAGATCTTTTATTCGTTCGCAGTGGACCGTGCATTGTTAAATGAGAAAAATAATCTTTATTTGAATTAAATTTCTTCTTTTTCGAATTGAACACCAAATTTTTTCGAGGGATATAAATTTTGAGTGAACGTAAATACAACAAATATTTGTAAATGAACGATTTGCTATATCTTGAATTATAGTAATACCTCTGGCATGTTACCGATTGGAATCTATTAAAACGATGATAATACTCTCACTCACTCTCTCTCTCTCTCTCTCTATGATAATTCCCAGTAGTATAATACGAGGGATGTACATTTAGCTGGTTGTTCGTGCCACCATTAATAGTAAAGTACCTACATTATAATACTTTAACGTACTTACGTGCTTCACTTATGTATCCTACTCGACACGATATTAGGCATACACAACGACATTCAGATTGGCGTGTTTTATCACCTTTGAAAATTTCTTATAATTTCGTACTCGCTCGAGCTTATTCTTCGCATTTGATTCGTGAATTTTGTCCCTTTTATTTTTCGTAACATGCACGTTGCCAATTCGAAATCTATGTTATTGAAAATCTCTGTCTGCGAAATCGCTCCACGAATGTAGTTTCAATATATTCGAGAATTCTTTCCTCGTCTTCTCGATATATTCTCGTAATCTCGAAAGGTATATCCGACGGACGTCGGAAGCAATTCGAGAAGAAAGGAAGGTTGAAGAAAAATCAAAGATATATCTCGAAAGGCGTGACGTTTCCTTAACGAGACCACGAAGGTCACGCTACTATTTTCCGCCGAATTTCTCTCGAGAAAAGCAACATTCTCGTTTCATCCTTCTCTTTCTTTCTTTCTTTCTTCCTTTCTTCCTTTCTTTCTTTCTTTCTTTCTTTCTTTCTTTCTTCAAAAGGAGAGAAAGAGAAATGTAGCACGCGAGCCAGAATTTCTTCTCTATTTATCGTTTCAATTTCAATGAACTTCTGAATAAAACATCATTTTCGCAAACATTTTCCTTTCCGTTTCCTGGTCGCCCATGTCGTTTTCTTCCTTTCCTTTTTTCGATCAAAAATTAATACTACTTGAGTCCGTAGAGGTTAAAGAATAGCGATGTGAAATGGAGAAAAAAAGGAGCATGAAAAAGCGAGAGAGAAAGAGAGAGAGAGGGAAAGAGAGAGAGAGAAAGAGAGAGAGAGAGAGAGAGAGAGAGAGAGAGAGAGATAACTGGCGTCAAGTTGGAAATACTGGAATCCAAAGAAGAGATTTCACGATACCTTTGGAAAGCAGCAGGTGTGAGCAGCAATGAGAGTAAAGCCGCAAGGCTGTTTCCGGTTTGCTAGGTAGCTACTTCCGGAAACGCTCGTCGTTCCTCGAAGATGCACATTCTCCTATTGTTGCCTTTTAGTCCAGATGCTGCTCTTCGTTTGCACGACGAAGCACGTCGCCTGCTCGTTCACACCTCTGCTTTCATGGGCAAGCAAGAACTTTCGTATATCTCTCTTGCAATCCTATCTCTCTCTTTCTCTCTCTTTATCTCTATCTCTCATTCTCTCTTATGTCTCCTATCGTCTACCTCGTAGAATTTTTCATAAATTCAGCTGGTCCTATTTCTTGAAATGGGCATCGTTTACGGGCCACGTGGCGCTCATCTTTACGATCGTTCACTTCTAGTGCTGAAGTGTGAACTTGTAAAAAAAAGGACGATACTGGCAGATATATTCTCGTAAAAGAAAAAAAAAGAAGTAATGAGAGAGAGAGAGAGAGAGAGAGAGAGAGATTATAGTTAATTTATGGAGTGTTCAATTTGAAAAATCACTGTAGCATTATCGTTTGGATAAATTAATATTACTTAATAAGTGGAACGTGATGGAGGAAGGATGTGTCGAAGGAAAGAAGAAAAAGAAAAGGAAAGAAAAAAAAAAAAAAAAAAAGAAAAAGAAAAAGAAAAAAGACGAAGAAGGGAGCGATTCTACCTTTTGCGAGAGGCATTGAGAGAAGAAACATAAGGTAGGAAGAAGGGGTTGAGTTTGGACGAGGGTTACGATCTTTATCTTTCTGCTTAGCAGCGTGCTTAGAGCGAGATCTCGAGAAACGCCGACCGGGCCGACATCGTATTTTTCAAACGCGTCAAAAACAGCCTGGCGCATTTATCCGGCGGGCAGTGTTTGAAAAATTACAGTTACTGGAAAAATAAATAACTGAGCGGGCGTTCGCTCGTTCGTTCGTTCGTTCGTTCGTTCGTTCGCGCGCGCGCGCGCACGTTCCCGGTCGGTCCGCCTACGAACGTATATTTTATAGGACAGCTAGAGGAGGAACTGGAGGAGTGGGAGTAACGGGGTAAAAGGAGAAAAAGGGAGAAAGGTACGCGAAATAATTGCTGGATGATAAAGTGTGGTCGGCACGAACACGAAAAAAGGGGCCGCAAAGGAAAGGAAAGATGAGAGCGGACCGAAAACGAGAGAACGCGAGGACGGGGGTGGTGAGTTTTTGGGGGCGGAGAATAAGGGAAAGGGATATGAAGAAGGAGAAGAGTTTTGGCCGGATGTACCAACGTCGAATGACCACGAAAACCGCATATAAACGTGCCTAGTACTTTCTGTCTTCTCCTGTTCTTCCTTCTTCCTCCTTTCTACCATTCTCATTTGAATTTTTCTTCTCTTTTTATCCTACCTTCCTATCCTCCGTCTTTCTTACTTCTTTACTTTCTTTCTCTTTTTTCCTCTTCCTCTCTCTCTTGTTTTTTTCTTTTTCCCCCCTTTTTTTTTCTTTTTTCTTTTTTCTTTTTTTATACCATCCATCTTGCCTTACAGAGATCGTCTCTTTCTCATTGCGGCCATGCATTCCAAGTTCCATATCTCGACGAAATCTCTCCATTTTCTGACGATGGAAACGACCGTATGTCTTAACTCTGACGGTGGACGCAAATACGCTTTAAAAGCGCCTTTAAAAAAGGCGAATTCGCGAGACGTGACTAAATTGTGCCTGTATAAAACTCAATGGGATATTGACGCGTAACAATTCGCAAAGAAGGAAATAAAATAGAATGAAAGAGAACGTCGAGCGATGTCAAGTTTATGCTTGAATATTTCTCCGTTTATCTTATGTATCTCTAGGTTACTTTATTCTTACTCGTTCTCTCTCACTCGCGGGCTATATGATGTATAAGGGATATTAAAAATTTCCAAAAATAATTACGAAAATGTAAAAAGAAAAAAAAAAAAAGAAAAGAAATAAAAATTAGGAAGAAAGAGAGAGAGGCAGAGAGAGAGAGAGAGAGAGAGAGAGAGAGAGAGGAATACCCTAGAGGTGTTCAAAAGTTTCTCTTTTCGAAACAAAAAAAAAAAGGTCAGATTTTCGAAATTAATAATGAAAATACAAGCTCGGGAAAAATTGTAAAAATTTTTTTTTTTTTTTCCATTAACAGCGCATATCTCTTTCGTCGTATAATAATCCTCGTAGAAAAATACGAATTGTTCGGTGGGTTTATTCCGCAACGTCGTAGGTCTCCGTGCAATAGGTATTCGTTCCACGTCAAAGGATTTGAAACAAAAGGAAATATAAAAATGTAAGTAAAAAGAAATCTTGTGGGAGGTTGAGGTATAAAGTCGTTTGCCTTTGAAACAAACAAATATAGAATCAAAAAAAAAAAAAAAAAAAAAAGAAAAAAAAAAAAAAAAAGAAAGAAAAAAAAAATAACCTATAGAAAATAATAAGCAAGATATCGGTCACAAATAGAGAAAAGGTATTTCATCCGATAACTATCGATTATTAATTTTTCGTCGTCTATCAAATACACGTTTGCGGTTCGTAGATAAACTTGCCGATGTTTCGTCTCGTTTTCGAAAGAACGGAGACTTGATAGTGGGGATTGGAACGACGTTGTAGTGCTGAGAAAAGCGGAGACCATGATTCAATCTGTCCAGATTCAATGTGGATTTCGAAATAACATTTGAGAGAGTATGAAATATGGGAAGTGAACAGAGAGAGAGAGAGAAAGAGAGAGAGAAAGAGAGAGAGAAAGAGAGAGAGAGAGAGATAGAAAGAGAAAAGAGCGAGTCAGTTCTGATGCCGAGAATTCTACGGGCACGATATAACATCGCCCGTATCGAACGTTCTAAATAAAACACCAAAAAGTCTCTTCGAGAAAAGCTTTTTGAGGGGAAAAACGAAAGTGTAGTTTATTAAAAAAAAAAAAGAAAAAAAAAAAAAAAGAAGAAGAAGAAAAAAAAACCCTCGCGATTAGTTCCCTATGAAGGTAAAACGAAAAAAAAAAAAAGAAAAAAAAAAGAAAAAAAATAAGAGAAAAATAAAAAATAAAAAACAATATAATTTATCGAGATCACTCGAGATTATTTATTTATTTATTTATTTATTTATTTTATCCTTATTATCTATTTTTTTTTCTTTTCTTTTTTTTTTCTTAATTACTTTTTTTTCTTTCTTTTTTTTTTTTTCTTCTTTTTAACTTTTTCTTTCTATTTTTGCATTTTGTAACTTTCCAATATCGTAAATCGTAGATAGATAGAGAAAATTGGAGTTACAGGAGTCTGTATCAGATAAATGAGAAAATTAGACGGCGAGCATACGTAGTAGGAGTAGGTAGCTTTTTTAACAGATCATTCGTTTATCCTTTCAATTACGTCGAGCTTACGAACCCTGCGTTCAATCTGGCATGGAATAGGCGGCGGCGGTGGTGGTGGTGGTGGTGGTGGCGGCGCTGGGGCTGGGGGAAGGGGTGGGGGCGGGGGCTGAAAGTCGAAGTTACCGAAGAGACCACCGGTTTGAATTTCCAATTGAAAGTTTACGCGATAATTCGCTTCGATCGTTCCTATCGGCGAATGGCGACGAGATTCTCTAGTAAAATCGAGCAACAACGCTCGATGGGGATGGTACCCAGTAATTCTCCGTAGACGCAATATTTTTCTTGTTTTTTTTTTTTTCTTTTTTCTCGTTCTCGTTTTAACGAACAATTTCAAAAGTACTATACAATCTCAACATAGTACCAACGCAAACTATGCAAATTGCCTATACGCTTCCCACGAGCGAGCGTGCGAGGGTTAGACGATTAACCGTTTCCTCGGTAATCGGTAATTACCATCGCCCAAGTTAGATAGTAGTCTAATATCCCTGTAATAGACTGTGTACCAATTTATCCGATGCCTGCCAAACGATAAACGAATTCTAATTTAATTAAACTACGACAAACGAGGTATCTACCAAACTAACCGAACGATCTAATATTTTTATCGATCTTTCTCAATGAAGAAATCAATTCGTCCGTGGTCTCATCCAATCCATAAATATATATTTCTCGATCGATCGAAACAATAGAAAAAGGACAAGGACAAGAGGAAAAAAGGAACAGAGAAAGAAAGAAGGAAAAAAGAGAAAAAAATGTACGATGGGAAAGAAAAGAGATCGGTAGAGAAGGATGAAAGGATTGGCGTTATGATGACGTTCGAATAAACCGAGCGAAATGAGCTACGATGCGAAACGCAGTTGCGCGATGGACTGGTTAACGACGCAATTTAGGTTGAGATCGATTTACACGGGTCAAGCAACACCTGGCCGTTCAGGCTACGATACTACCGAGCAAAATCGTACTGGCTGTTGCACGAGGCAGATTGCATCCCGTCTTTCCTACCGTCTGCTGGGACATGCATGTATCAAGAGTACGCCCCTTCGATATTCCTTCTATGTCGAGAATTAACGACCGTGAAACGCGAATTAATTGCTACCACGCAACTTCCGACCAACGGGGAAACCGCTTCCCCATTAAACTCTAATAATCTGTATAGCTTACTCGTTTTCATTTTTTTTTTTTTTTTTTATTTCTTTTTTTCTCTTTCTATTTTTTGTCAAAATATCTGTCGCACATTACTAACATTACTAACGATTTGAGAAGTATTTTTTAATTTACTTAATTTTTCATTTTTTATTACGATGAGTCTA
Organism: Vespa crabro; assembly: GCF_910589235.1. NCBI lineage: Eukaryota > Metazoa > Arthropoda > Insecta > Hymenoptera > Vespidae > Vespa > Vespa crabro. Next base: position 3,402,092 of record NC_060971.1, on the reverse strand, counting down.
AATTTAATTGATACGTTGAAAACTTTGGTTTCTAGGATGTAGTGTTATATATAAAAAAAATTTTAAAGTATACCTCCCAATAGAGAATATAATTCAATATGAATAATGTGATAATGAATTTTTCTGTTACTTTTCTTTTTTTTTTTTTTTTTATCTACCACGATTTACGAAAGAATAGAATTAAATGATTAATTAAAAGTCAATGTGTTAATTATCATAAATTCATGGTTAAATATGACATCATATAAGATGCCTCTTAACAAAAGTAAAATTCTAACAAGAAAGCAAACGTAATCATTTGAAATTCGTGACGTTTCCTTCAAAGAAGAATATATATATATATATACCATTTTACACCAATACACCTATATCTTCTCCTTTCGTACGAAATCGTATTATCTTGATAAATGCGATATGCAACTAAACGTAGTTCACACGAGTTCTGCGTATACAAAGACGTTCAGATAACGGGAGTACTATAATTCTATTGAAAAGTACATAAAGGGTGATTATCATTTACGTTAAGTTTTCAACTTCACGGCAGGGGGGTGGGGGTGGGAAATTTATCCTAAATTATGAATGTTCTCAGTAAAATGCTTTACGCCTCGAGAAAATGTATTTAAAACGTGGGGTAATTTTTGATCCCGCTAATACTTTTTTCTTCTTCTCAATGCAAAAAAAAGAGTTACGAACATAATTGCGAGCATAGTTTCGAAATAATTCGTATCGTAAGAGCAACAAAGACTTTGGACGATCGATAACACCGATTATTCAAGATCGAAGCATTCTTACTCAAAGTATTTGTTCTTTCGATCGTTCGAATTGGCTTCTTGAATTATTCAGGATTTGTGCTACGGTGCCAGTCAGATAAAGAGAAAAAGAAAAAGGAAAAAAAAAAAGAAAAAAGAACAAAGAAAGAAAGAGAGAAATAGAAAGAGCCTTATTGCTTTATGTCTATTCATCTTTGAAAACACAATGAGAATAATATTTCCACGATCTAGACTGATGTAGACTATAATAAAAACATCATCGAAAATATTTTCTTTCTCGGTGCTCTACAATTCTTCGATTTCCATGATACAACCTAGCACTATGATCGAACAACTCTGAATCGCTTTAATAAACGCGGCCATCGTAAATAGCATCGCGATTTTGATGGATCGCCGTTTCGGTGAAAATCATACGAAAAGTGCTGCCGTCACGTTGGTTCGATGTTCATTTCTAACAGCGATCGCTCTTATTCCTGTGTAAAGTGTATAACGCCGTGACTCGTAGATCGCTATCGAGTTACGTTTCGAAAGAGAAGAATAAAGAGAAGATATTTTCCGCCATGGTGGAACCATTTCGGTGCAATAAACTGTTTCTCTTTCTCTCTCTTTCTTTCTCTCCCCACCCACTCTCTCTCTCTCTCTCTCTCTCTCTCTCTCTTATTTCATCTTATTCCGTAATACTTCTATACCAATTACTTTATTATGTCTGCGTTTCATTTTATTGTATAATATTCTCTACTTACCAGTTCTTCGTAACAACAAAGTATACTTTTATCTCTTCCATTCTTTCTCCGTCATTTCAAACTCGAACGAAAGTTAAAAAAAAAAACTACGCAATAAAAAAAAAATCATTCCTCTATCACTATCTCTCTCTCTCTCTCTTTCTCTCTCTCTCTCTCTCTCTCTCTTTCTCTTCTTAATTACCGACGACTACTATACTTGTGTAAAGTCAACAACGATAGCGATCCATCGGCTAACCTTGAATAGGGAGTATTGTGTGTCTTCCCTTAAACGTAAACTATTCCCTCGTGGGTATTTGCGTGAGGGAAGAAACTCTTTAACGAAAGTCTATAAAAAAAAAAAAAAAAAAAAAAAAAGAGAAAAAAAGAAAGAAAAAAAAAGAGGAAAAAAGAAAAAAAAAAGATAAAGAAAAAAGTGTTAGGTAAGGGAGTATCTTTTCTTCTCGTCTTTGCTCCTGGATACTCTTCGATCCCTTTTTGCAGCGCGTCGCGCGTCGTCTCGCTTTCAGTGCGCAAACAGAAATTAATTAGAAGTAGTAGAACGTTCGTCGGTTCTCCTTAGAAACGACCAGAGCTTCTTCACCGCTCGTCTCGAAACAGGATTATCGGATTTTCGTTGTTTTTGTCCGTCAGTTTCGTGTAATTTGTTTGCAACCATTCGAATCGCCTCCTATCCTCCTCCTCCTCCTCCTCCTCCTCCTCCTCCTCCTCCTGTTCCTTCTATTCTTTCTTCACTACCTCCTCCTTTCGTCTGTTCGTTGTCCAGCCGTTCAATGTCCCATTTCTTTTGTACTCCTTGAACTCTCTGAAATCTCTGAAGAAGATAAGAACGAAGATGACGAAGAAAAAGAGATTGAGGGTTGGTAGAACTACTGAGATTTGAACCTTTAAAAAACATCGTCCGTCGGCAAGAGTCTAGTTTCTGAATTTTCCGTGGAAGTTGCCACCAGTTAATTGGTTTACTTCCAGGGAATATCACACGGGTCAAGGAACTTCTGTCCGAAGCTGTTTTGTCGGCTGGAAAGCAACGATCGTTGGCATCGCGTTCTTTCCCTTTCCCTTTTCGTTTCTTTTCAAGTATTTCTGTATATCTGTTTGTCTTTGTCTCTCTCTCTCTCTTTTTATTTTTTCCTCCTCGTCCTCCTCTTCTTCTTTTTCTTCTTTTTCTTTTTCCATACTTCTTTATCTCCGTATCTTCTATTCTCCGAACTATCCCGGCGTCCGTTAAAAGCTTTCGTTATTTCGTTGATTATAACTCTCCCAGTTGCTTTTTCAAAGAGAACGGAAAAGAGAAAGAAAAAGGAAAAAGAAAGGGAAAAGCGCAAAAAAAGAAAAAAAAAAAAAAGGGAATGCGAGAAAAAGTCGCGCGAGAGAAAGAAAAGGCCAACGTTCTTACCGCGTACCGGCGTCGAATTATCCTTGCCGAGTATCGAGGAATATAACGCGCTCGCGCAGACTAACGGGATCGGGAAGAAGGAGAATCAAATTCGCAGAAAAGAAAGAAAGAGAGAGAGAGAGAGAGAGAAAGAAAGGAGAAGAAAAATATAGTTGATGCCGGCATGAGTAAGAAAGAGAAGCGAAAGGAAAAGTTTTTCTTCTTTCGTTTTTCTTATTCCACGTTTCTCGTTTCGCCGTATCTAAAGTTACACCGTGCCCCTATCGACGACATTTTTATATCGTCCTTTTTATCCTTCATCCTTCGGTTTACCTTCGAAGACGAAATCGTTTTTATTATTTCCATGTACGCACTCTAACGCGAATGATCGGCATGTCTATGCTTTCGAATGGAATTTCTCACGAGGGTGTACTAGTAATATGCCAAAGAGAGGGAGAGAGAGAGAGAAAGAGAGAGAGAGAGAGAGAGAGAGAACTCAAATGAAGGGAATCGATACCGTCGAGAAAATAACGTCTTTCAGGTAGGAGGGAAAGCCGCGCCATCTAAAAATATTGATACTTTAACTAAGGAGGAAAGTTTCGTCGCTCACCACTCGTGTGCTCGAGGTGGAAATAGAAGTAAAAGTAGAAGGTAAAAGAAGAAGTAGAAGTAGAAGTAGAAGAAGAAGAAGAAGAAGAGGGAGAAGAAGAAGGAGATGGAGAAAAAGAAAGAGAAAAATAAAAAGAAAAGGAAAGAGGATCTTAGAGGAAAAAGGAGGTAAGGGATGTAGAGGAAGGAGTGGTTGGTTGTGATGCCGATGATGATGGTGGAGGAAAAGTGGAAGGAAAGAGGCAGCCCGGCATCTGCGGCGGCTGGTATTGACGGCTCTCCAATTCTATCAGGCTCCAGGAAAATATATATGTATTGGATGGCACATTATCGCATATTAGTCATAAAACTTTTTTCCTCAACAGGAAAAAGGGAGAAGAGCAAAATAAATTCTGAGTGCGTGTCAGACGTCCACGTGGATTATCGTCGTACGAAGAAGACGAGAAAGGAGGAAAATGGAGCCTGTACTTTTCCTTCTTTCTTTCTTTCTTTCTTTCTTTCTTTCTATTTTACTTATCGCTTACATTAATCATATTTATCATCGAAGATAAGAAGAAACGTTGTTTTCTTTCTTCCGTTCACATTGACGAATCGTTTTCGTGTTCAGATTTGATTGTAGTACATAGAAAACAAATAAAAAAAGAAAACTTTTTATAAAATACATATTTCCTCTTTTCACTGATAACGAACTAAAAGATAGATATAAATGTTGCAAAACGAAATGTTTCGTGGTTACGTGAAGGACGTATGATCGACAGATATCGGCAGTTGGTGGCGTTATCCAGTCAGCGTTAACTCGTCGTTCCTGTCGTCGTCGAACGACGGCCATCACTCGTATACACGGCATTTGGCTCGTATCGACGTTGCCTGGTGACGATGCAAGATGTCATGGCTCATATCAATGCGGTTAGCCAAATGGCAAGCTTCGCGACATGTCGAGAGCAATGTACAATCGTTTAACACGACACTTTGCGAGTTTAGTCTTCCGAAAAGACCTCCTCCTGTCTATTCTGAACGAACTGATGTCCATATCTTTGAAGATTTCTATTCGATTCTATTGTTTTTTTGTTTTTTGTTTCAGAAAGTTAATACTGACCAAAGATTTTATTAGTTCACATTTTATGCAATAATAAAATTCTTGATCAGTGTTACGTTGAATATTTTCCGATAATCTGAACGACATTCAAACGCAACCGTTTCAATGGCATAATTTGGATTGTAAAATTGTGAATGTTTTTATAGAAAAAAAAAAAAAAAAAAAAAAAAAAAAAAAAGAAATCAAATTAATGGATAAATCTAACTCTAAAATAAATAACAAATTATTTAGTAGAAAGAGTGGATCAATAATTTTGTTATCCAAAATATCAATCTCACACATTCATCGAAATACACCGGATGCAAAATGTTTGATGCACATTAAAAGAAGATTTTATTATTGCATGTAGGTTGGCGATATATATTTTGAACATTTAATAGTATAAAAATTGTTTTCAATTTGATATTTCGAAGCGCATTTTTACGGAGAATATTGTTGACTCAAAATTAAAAAGAGAAAAAAGATAAAAAAGAAAAAAAAAAAGTAACACCATAATAAAAAGAATTAAAAGATCTTTAAAATGATATGCCACTTTACTCTTGTTACCATTTAAAATTTTTAAACGAGTTGTCATATCAACCCCTTTAGATGGTTAATCCAAAGTAGATGAATATATAATGAAGACTCGTTGTCCCCCGAACGAGAACAATATTGATCTGTTCTGGCATTTTTCGAAAACAAAAAAAAAAAAAGAAAAATCATTAAATTTCATAATAATCCTGAATGAATCCTTTTCGTCAAGACATTTTGTACATAATACATATACCTATTTTTATTTCGTTTCGGTTATGCTCAAGATACACATATCAATATTTTTCAATATGTCTATCTAAGAAATTCGTTTTAACGTGAACTTTACGTAAACATATTGTAAAATCGTTCATATGTTACGATTTAGAGAAGTAGCATTTTCATTCGACCAAGTTCAATATGCGTGTACAAGTGTACAAGCAGAAAAATATAAAGGCAAGTATATAACTAAATAGAGAGATATATGGTAGATAGGTAGGTAGGTAGGTAGGTAGGTAGGTAGGTAGGTAGGTAGGTAGGTAGATAGGTTGGTTGGTAGGTACACCAACTTTTCGTCGATTTCATGCTTCTCCCATATTTCCACAGAAAGGTCGATTTTCGAGTAGCTCGAAGAGAAGAGAAGAGAAGAGAAGAGAAGCTGTATCATCCGAGCTATTATCCGCAGCCTAGAAGGTAGATGCTACGAAATCCTGTGAGCGCAGTGCACTCGAGTCAGATATCGCCATGAATCACTTGAACCGCAGGCGTGTGGGACATCGGATTTCATTTATAAAGCGAATAAATCTTTAAGGCGAGAAACCACGCGAGTCAGCAATGGCGTCGATGTTGGCGGTGTTAGTAGGAATAGAACGGAAGTAACCTCCCGATCATGTCGGAAAACGAAAAGCAGTGGCATGGCAATCCAGCGAACTGAACTAGTATAGCAATGGTGGGGACAACGGACGATATCGTGCGAGCAAATTGTCTGAGATCTTGCGGCGGGCAGTCTTCCAAGAAATGACGAATTACCACGCTCTTTATATTCATCCTCGATACCATGTTTCTGCGGTTAAATTGTCCTACACGAACAAGAGATTTAACGTTTTCCTCCTGTTTCATTATTTTGACGTGTTCCGTTTCTAAAAAAGTTTTTAATTTCTCATTGAAAATTATACTTATCTTTAAACGCAATTTATATTTATCTTTTCTTTTCTTTTTCTTTTTTTCCTCTTTTTTTTCTTTTTTTTTCTTTTTTTTTTTTTTTTTTTTTTCAAACGAACCCTTAGTCGTAAAAATCGAAGAAAATTTAACGATTTATAAAAATTTATGACATAAATCATTGCTAACGTATTGTAAAGTGAATTTATTTAATGGAAATACACCGAAGAAATATGTTAAAGTAATTTTAACATTCGTTTGAAAAGAATTAAGTATAAAAAAAAAGAAGTATTATAGCAAGGGCTGTGATGGTTAAAAATGTCTTTAAAAAATATTGACTCTTTGGAGAAACCATTACTTTGCACTAAGTTGGTAATGGATTGAAACAGCGTGGAAAAGCTACACTGACTCGTTTGAAAGCATCATACTGAAGGCTATAAAATGTTGTTATAGAATATTTCGTTACAATATTTCACTACTAGACAAAGTCCAGAGTAAAAATAACAATGTAAGTATCTAATGGCAACACAAAGGAATGAATGTGTTCTACCTTAGAAAATTGGCTCTTCTGTAATGTTTTTTTTTTTTTAAATTGTTTTTATTTCTTTCCTCGAAAATTATCTAATTAATTTTTTTTTAAATATTTGCGGATGTCAACGAGTAGTATTCAAAAAGATAGACGAGAAAAATGGAGAAAAGATAACATAAGACAAGAATGACAAAAAAATTCTTAAATGAATTATATTTAAAAGTTTTTGAAAATTCCTGATTAATGAATATTATATTTCGTATTGCAAATATTAATTAGCGAGAAAAAGAAAAGTTTTCTCATATATGAATAAGAGATGCAGCGAATATGCATCTTTGTACGTATATATAAAATTTTTTTTTTTTTTCATAAATATTTTTCTTTAAAAGAATCAATAATATTTATTATTTTATTAGTTCTAATTTTTGCATTTACATTTTAATATTCATTTTTATTAAATGACTCTGATAATTTTATTAAAGTTAACCCAATAATTATGTATATATATATATATATATATATATATATATATATATATATATATATATATAAACTGAAAAAAATTCGAAATTTTGTAATCCTAAATAATAATTAAATTACTTATAACAAATTGTTAACATATATATACATATAAACGTTTATATGTGTGACCGTAATATAATATTACGATTTATACGTAATATTAAATAATAAAAAAAATAAAAAAATAAAAAAATAAAAAAAAATATTAAAAAATTGTTATAAAAAGAAAAAATTAGAACAGAAATTTGCTGTTTAAAATGATTTTTGTTTGAAATCTCTAGAACTTTTAGTTGTGGGCATTTTTCCATTTAAGTATGAATGACACATTGACCTATATAATTTCTTTCATGAAATGTATTTGACCTAGTAATCTGCATAAATATTTCGAATTTACGCGAGAATAACGTAGTTTTTTTTCCTTTTTTTTTCTTTTTTCTTTTTCTTTTTCTTTTTTTTTACTACGATGCGTATTTACACCATCTGATCATCGTAATTACAAATGATAAATTTCAAAACGTTATATCTCTGGAATGAAAAATCATAGAGACCTAAAAATCAATACCATTTTAAAGGGGAAAATGACCTCTTTTCATTTATACATCTCTAATAATATCATTATAATAAAAATAATTTTCCTAATATTATAAAACGCTTAATTATATATGCATTCCAAACAAAATTCAGAGAATGAGTCGAGAAATAATTATACTTTTAAATAAAGTTCTAATTTTATATTTATTCAACCTGTTTTTTCTTCTTTTTTTTTTTTTTTTTTTTTTTTTTTGAATGACTATTGATATAAATTTGACCGATAAAAGGAACGTATCACTAACAAATATCGTTTATACAATTTTCGATTTTTATACGGTACCAACTCTTTTTTTCGTAGTGTTTTAAAATCATGAAAAAAAAAAAAAAGAAGAAAATTATTACTTATTAATTTATATAAAAATATTATTTACAACTTAATATATGAGAATACCTCAACAATATTTTATGTAAAGTAACGGAATATACAATTTTCATAATCTATCATGTATAATATTTGTCATTCCTTTTTCATCCCTCGGAAATTGTCCTGTTTTTTATTTTTTTTTTTTTTTTTCGTTTTCTTTTCATCATTATTATTTGTTTCTTTTTTTGTTTATATCTGCATGATTAATTCATATCTGCATGATTTTACGTACGTTGGAACCTGATCCATATGTTTATTTGTAACAAAGACTACGCTCAAAGCAATAATAGGATTCATTCACACGTATACCATGTTGTCTCCCTCTCGTTCAATAATGATATAATTAGCTTACATTGTTCGAAACACGATCGTATATTTTATCCCCACCTCGTTCTATTCTACATAGTCGCATTTCCGTAGAATCGACGGATCTCGTTAGGTTCACTTTATACTTAAACCCAGCGTATAATTCATTCTACGTTCGATCGACGTTTCGATTAACGACTAAATAAATAAAAAATACAAAAATATATATATATATATATATATACATATAAATTTATTTTCTAAAAATCGTTAAACGAGATTAATCTGCATGCGAGTACGTTACTACTATTCGTAACTAACGTACGTTTCGTATGTGTCTATATCCAATTTTTCCACCAACACTCCCCACTTTTACCTAGTCTCGCGCATAGTATTTATTCCAAAGCGATTTTATTTATACGTATACACATCGACGTGTCATTTGATACACGACCCTCGTACATCGACGTTCGAAAGCTTAATCGGTTAACCAGTTGCGTTCGTATAGAAGCATTAACTCGTCGCTCACCTAATTAGCAAACAATGAACGAATGTAAATTAATTCGCTGATTCATGACTAATTAATGCATCATTCTGTATACGCTTGAACGTGCTAAAGCAATAGACATTAACCGTGCTTTTGGAGTCGTTTGGGGGAACAAAAAAAAAAAAAAGAAAAAAAGAAAAACGAGCGGAATAAAAAAAAAAGAAAACAAAAAAATAAAAGAAAAAGAAGAAGAAAAAAAGCGCCACTTTATCGTGCCGGATAAACGTTCCTATTTCTGAAAATCGTACGAAACGTTCGAAGATACGTTGAAAGAAGAAGAAAAGAGAAAGAGAGAGAGAGAGAGAGAGAGAGAGAGAGAAAAAAAAAAGAAGGAAAAAATAAATAATACGTATCGAGAAGACGAATCTCAGAATAATTTCGATCGATCCAATTGCAAATAGTTACTTCAGCGAAGCAAAGTTTTGACGTAAAACGAGAGGGCGTATTTGTACGTGTACGTATAATGTGTTTCATTTTTCTTATTTCCTTTTCTTTGTTTTTTTTTTCTTTTTTCTTTTTTCCTTTTTCCTTCCTTCTCTCTTTCTCCTTATATCACAAATTTGCAATATACTTTTCTTTTACCGACCTAACGACATTCCGCTGCATCTCCATTTTCTTATCTCAATAACCCATCGGCCCAACATTTAGAGCATTAAATGCACGCAATCGTCGACGATACAGGCCGATTTTTCATCCCTTTCAAATGACTCTTCTTTTCCATCTACTTCTCTTTTTTCCTTCTTAACCTCTCTCGTCTCATTCAAAGCACGACAATTTTCAATTTTCGCGGATGTATTTATCCTCTTAACTTGTTCGCTGAAAGAGCAAAGGAGGACAAAGTTACCGCATCGAATCGTCGAACCGAGAAGATCGAGACCACCGAAGCTCCCTCTTTCTCTCTCCCTCTTTTCTCTCTCTCTCTCTCTCTCTTTCTCTTTTCTCACCACCCTTTCTCACACTTCTAAGCGTTGCTAAGCGTGCATTACAGTTCTATTCGATGCCTTCGTAGAAAGTGGAAGGTTAAAGGTACGGAACTACGCGATAATGGTTTTTACGGCTATTAACGTAAAATCAACGAAGAAAACCTTGAATTGACCTTCCGTCGACGAGGTCAAGAACGTTGAAGCCAAATGTGTTCGAGTTTTTCCTCAAGAGCCTGTCATTTTTCACCTTCGATCGAGCTCGAATTAATTGACTGAATTTGACGTAGAAACGAAAAGAAAGTGGAAAAGTTTCTCCCTCTTCTTCTTCTTCTTCTTTTCAGAAAAGAAAGATAGATAAAAATTAATTTACAATTAGCTCATAATAGTGCCTTACATAAAGTCGTTCTAATTGAAAAAAAAAAAAAAAAGAACCATTTAAGTTTTAAACATTTTAGTTAGTCATCAAAATGAAAAAACTTGTATAAAAGAAAACATCGTTATCTGTGTTATCGTTTCGTCGTTGTTACATCAGCCGTTGTCTCGTACCATTACGATGTTTCGTTTCTTCATTCCTTCGAATCGATGCTACCAAGCAAGTTGTTCCTTTCGACGTCGTTGCTGCTTCTATCTCTTCGAAGAATTCGCCTTACCTGGCAAAATCCAGTGGAATTGAATTACAGGTAACGACGATCCAAGAACTAATGGACTTCTTGGGGCAAAGATAAGTTGGCTGGAGGTGGTTGTCCTTTTGGAAGAAAAGAGGAAAAGACAGAATAGAGAGAGAGAGAGAGAGAGAAAGAGAGAAAGGATGCCAGGCGCCAATATCATCGACCGTTAACTCCGCACATCGATCGTGTTCCTTCTTTTCTAGAGCAACGCTTATTTCGTTACATTTCCTAGCAGGAAAACGAACCGGACTGAAAGACGTCAAGCTCTGTTGAAAGTCCTGGAATATGGAAAGGAGCAACTTTATTTCTTCTTCTTCTTCTTCGTCTTCCTTTTTTTTTTTTTCTTCATCTTCTTCTTTCTCTTTTTCTTAGAGTCTTCCCTCTTTTGTGAATCTTCTCAATCGAAAGTCCTCCCTCGGTGAAAGTCCTTTCCGCTTCATCGCCGGCTATAAGGTCCTTTTTCAGGATTTCCGTTCTCTTTGCTTAGCTCCAACGTCACGTATCGTTTGCAAACCGTCGACCGAAGAAGGATTCATATCAGGACCGAGACACGACCCTTTAAAATCCAAGTGTATACAAAGCTTTGAGCGAACGTTCAGGACCGACCTTGTAACCTTCTCCTTTCGAAATTCGATGAACGAGAGCGCGACGATAAACGAGAATATGGATAAACGCAAAGAGAGACAGATAAATAACGTATAAAGGATATTCTTTAATGTAGACAAAATTTTTCTAAGAAAGAAGAAGGAAACAAAAACGAAACAGAAAAATGAAATCGTTCGATCGAATTGTCTTTCAATGTTTTTTGTTCGTTTCCTTTTTTTTTTTTTTTCGTTTAAAAAATCATACGAGTTACATTTAACTACTTATTTACTTCTATCTACGTCATCGTTGTAGTCCAGCGTAGTCGTGGCATAACACGATAATGATAGCCGGAACTTCTACCCTATCATGAAATTAGATCGGGTCATATCAGATTCTAACTTTGTTTCCCCCACGACAGTAAGCTTTCCAAGCACCTAACCCCCTTCTTCTCTCTCTCTCTCTCTCTCTGACATTCTCTCTCTTTCTCTCTCACCCACTCTCTCTCTCACCAAACCGACTACACCACAACTCGCAGCCACACGCTCGTCGAGTTTACGCGCCATATACCTATGATATCTTCTCTTCCTCTCTAACACACACAAACATACAAATACCACACAAATACACACACACATATATATATATATATATACAGACACATACACACTTTCTGTTTTCACTACGAAGCATGCCACGTACTGGAATTAGCTTAATAGTTTCTGACTGGCGTGCCATTACCAAGATCTAATTGTTTTGCAAGACTACGCTCGTAGGAATTCGTGCTACTCGTTCAATCGTCTCTCTCTCTCTCTCTCTCTCTCTCTCTTTATCTCTCCTTGTCTATCATTCTGTCTTTCTCTCTCTCTCTTTTTTGATCTCTTTATAAAAAGTGAAACAATATGCAAGACACGATCTGATCATCAAGATTTTACGAGTAGCTACGATGATCTTATTCTCATACATGCGTCTTTTAGCTTTTCATGTATTGTCTTTATAGTTTCTATACATTTCAATCTATCTCGAAGCTCGTATAAATGCGCATGTTATATTGCATCCCCTCTCTCTCTCTCTCTCTCTCTCTCTCTCTCTATTTATCTATCTATCTATCTTTCTCTCTTTATCTCTGTACGGTCACCATTCAAGTTTAGATCAAATTGTAAGTAACTATTTGTTTTACTTTAAAAACCACGAGAGATTATCAATCTAGTTTATTGCTTAAAAGTCTATTCGAAATATTACAAGGACGAGTCTCGAGCTCGTAACACGATCGATGAGATAATAATTCTTTCTCCTTATAACAACAATATCGAAGGGAAGAAGGGAAAAATCTCGGATGAGTTCAACTGAAATCAGTTGAGAAAAGAGAGAAAGAGAAAAGAACAAGAAGAAAAAGAAGAAGAAGAAATCACGATCGCTAAGATAGAAGAAAAACTGAACGGGACGACGACGACTACGACAACGACAACGACGATGACGACGACGATGTACTCTCGATGGAAACGTTTCGTTGAAAAATATTGGCAAGCGAAAGGAAAAGCTCTCACAATACGGATGATGTCTGAGCGAACTGGCAAAGCGGTATCGATGATACGCGATACGCCATTCGATAACCGCAAAAGTAGGTGTTCTCATACGTGACGGGGCATAAAAAATGTCACATCGCGAAGTGGGCTCTTGCGTGTGCGTCTCTCCAAATATATGGGACTCCAGATATATCAAGATAGAAAGAGAAGAAGTAAGAGAGAAAGAGAGAGAGAGAGAGAGAAAGGTGAAGGAAAAGAACGATGAAAAGGCACGGAGGAGACTTCAGTTGCTGCCGTTGCCGCAGCAACATCCGAGAAAGCTTTTCGAAGGAGCTCTTTTGAATGGGGCATTAAAAATCAGTAGACCGCAAATAGGGTGGTACACGCTTGGAAGGGAACGTATTCCGCACGCGGAAGGTAATCGACGCTGAATTCATCGGCTGCTATCGATGAAAACGCTTTTTCTTTTTATCTCTCACACACACACTCATATACATATATATATATATATATATATATATATATATATATATATGCACTCATACTCGGCCGCATATACCGTATCTCTCTCTACATTTTTTTTCCCTTTTTTTCTCTACATCCAACTACGTTGGCCTATCGTTCGTTCGATTTTCACATTGAACGAATCGGCCGTTTAGAGAATACCATGCAAGGAAACTCTTTGGTATGTTGCAAGTGTGTAACTAACTCGTTGCATTCTCGAACGAGTTGTATTCCCCGTCGAAACGCTAGAAACTCAGCGAAGCGAACACTTTCCCTATACACACACGTTGTACATATACGAGTAGTATGAGAAGCGATGGCACGATGCGGATGAAAAGGGTAACCAAGGAGAGGAGCTTTCGTCTCATGCAAGCTACGACTCCGGGTCCGAGTTTTCACTTCGTCGAAATTGAGAATCATCGAGTCGTACTGTTTTCGCAAGAACAGTTTGTAACGTTGTTGCACCGAATCGTTGAAAAATGGTAACGTTATTAAATATTATTAACAAAGGAACTTTAAATTTCAATGCTTTCTTTTATTATGAATCGTGACGCAAAGATTTTATTTATAAAAATAAAATCTTTTTAATATATGCCTTAACAAAAGGGAAATGGTTTTGAATTTACTCTTTTATTATTGAGAAAAGAAAATGACAGAAAAGGGTTAACCCTTTGTTGATACGATTTATTTTCAAAAAAATGTCAAACTTTTGAAACATTTAATTTTATTGTACAATTCTTAAAGGTGTATTTTAAAAAATCATTAGAAATAAATTTCAACCGTTATTTCGTTTTTTTTATTAAATGTATTATTTAAATGTATATAACTATTCGTCAAGCAACAATTGAAACGTAAAACAGGAACATTTTCGTTAATATTTATACATTTAGCATATTTATATATAATATTTCGTTGATATATATATATATATATATATATATATATATATATATATATATTTGTATATTAATATTATAATCAAAAAATTCATATATTATATATTTAATATTTACTATATATACTTATATATTTAAAAATAAAAATATTTATTATATATACTTATATATTTAAAAAATTATATATTATATTTTATCGTTATATGCGTGAAAAATAAATGAGCTGCAAAATTATTTTCTATTTTACACGCATTAGTAATTTTTACTTTATTACAATTGAAGACAAATTAAAAAGAAATAAAATTTTAAACAAATTCGCACAAAAGCATTGTTCCCATATATAATTTCTATATATAAATATGCTAATCGAATATTTTAAATTTGCCACGAAGAAATGGTTCAAAAAATTACAAAAAAAAAAAAAAGAAAAAAAACAAACAAACGAAAAAAAAAAAAAACAAAAAGAAAGAAGAAAAAGAAAAACAAAAAAAATTATATCGTTCTCGCGAGAGAGATATTTTCTGTCCGAAAAATAGCATACGTTTTAATTCGACCGTTATAGCGTCGTCAAAAAAAAAAAAAAAAAAAAAAAAAAAAAAAAGAAAAAAGAAAAAAAAAGTTCGTTCTATTTTCTTGCAAAAGAGATCGCCATGACGACGACGACGATGACGACGACGACGACAAAATTCAACGCGGCTATCGTCAATATTACGCTTCAGAATAAAATTGATTTGAAACGCGTCTTCTTTTCCTTTCCGCACGAAGACGTGCGGAACGATCGTTCTTTCCGTACCATTAAATAACGTCGTTCTCACGACGATCGGTACTTTTCGAAACGATCGAAACGACGACGACGACGCATCGGTGGCATCGTTGAAATCGATGGTAAAACGTCATCCTCGTGGAATCGCTAATTTTCTGATTTCGACGAATTTCCATTGGATCTTCGAAACTAAATGGCGCCAAGGTAGTAGCGTCGTTCAGAATAACGTAATTTAATCGACGCGGTACCGTACAAACGTGTAATCTCTAACGTTCTCACAGCATTTGGAATTTATTTCATTTCGGACATGCCAAAGGCCAGCTTCGAATCTAGTAACCGTCCGAAATGATGTTACTTCTCGTCTCTCGCTCTTTCGTGATTAAATATGATTAACGGTTGCAAGCAATTTAACTTGTTTTAGGTAATTAACCTTCGTAGTTTCTCTCTCTCTCTCTCTCTCTCTCTCTCTTTCTCATATGAGATAGTAATATATATCTCTATGTTAAACAGTTACAGTATCTCCATTAACAGAACTAATTTTTATTCAATCGAATAATTATATTCGATTATGATCAATGCCGTTCCTTACACGATATATATTATTATTCAAGATGTATCATCGAAACGAAAATTTCATTGAGAGTATGAGTATCTACGTTAAATTAATTAACAGAAGCCGACGAACGAAATATTCGTTTCCATTGTAATATAACGTGTAAGTTAATAAACGAATCGTAGCAATTTCAAGGAACAATATAATCGAGTTCGTTTGAATTTCCAACGCATATTGCGATCGCTAGTATATTGGCTCTTCTATAAAATCGAGCTTTTTTATTAATCTCGCATGACGGATTAAGAGGGATGATCGTGCGGCTCGTATAATTACCCAGCGCGAGATAATGACACTTTGATATTAATATTCTGTTAATAACCGACTATAGAGAGACGAAGGTTGGCTTGATCTATGTGCTAAAGGTTTTGTAACGTTACATTATACGTCAGTAATGCAGATGATACGTATGTGTATGTACGTAAGTAAATAAATTGTTATAGAGACGTCACACGTTTTACACAAGTCATAGCAGATTGCACGTTTTAATGATAAAGCATCGATTAGTTATATCGATTTGTTGATAAGCATGTATTATTATATTGTAATCCATAGTACAATAATGTTTTGATCGTGACAAAGAAGACGAACTAATCGTTGTTGTGTATGAAAATTCCAACTCAATTATAATGAACCACTATTCGCTTGATTTAACTTGGGCTATTGATTGCAAGAAACATCGTTGTTGAGAAATAAAAGGGACAGAAAATGTATGTGTGTGTGTGTGTGTGTGTGAAAAAGAGAGAGAGAGAGAGAGAGAGAGAGAGAGAAAAGGTAGGAGGTGGAATAGAGGGGAAATGTTGGAGGTACGACGAGTTTTATCCGCTTCTTCCATCCTCGATAAAATCAACGAAGTCGTCTAAAGCGAAGTTTTCCAAGCTTTTCCAAAAGTTCATCGTTATCACCGCTCAAAAAGAGTTTCAAGAGATCCGAGAAAGAAACGTTCGATCTCTTCTAATTATTTGACGATAGATTTAAAAAAAAAAAAAGAAAAAAAAGAAAAAAAAAAAAAGAGCTTCGTCGACGAAGCGTGAAGCATGCTCTTTTTAATCGACGATCAAATCGTATTTGTTTTCGAAACTCTTTGTGTGTAAGGACAATGGTGAGTATAGAAACGGGTCAAACGAAAACTCTTGCAGACGTATTAAGATCGTAAGAGGATAAAGTGCAAAGCTTTACCACATACGAAATTGGTCTCACCTTTGGCATTTACCCGCGTACTCGTGGCTTTTACCTTTTGCAAGAGAACACGTTTATACCAAATGCAAATGTATATTTTCACTTTTGCCGGCTTGCTAAAGGTGCTGAAGAAGAACTTCAACAGTAGACCCTTTAAATTTAACTTTTTCTCCGTAGACAATGCCTCGCTAAAAAGCTAGCAAATGTACGTTCTTTCGTCTGTCCACTCGTACGTCAGACACGAGCTTTATATCTTCATCCGTTTGAGTCTAATGTTTATATAGTTCCCGACTCGACCGTACTCGGATAAACACTGAACCCACTACCCCTGTCTCCCTCGAAAAGACAAATTAGTGAGAAAGTAGAATCGTATTTTGCCACCTCGTTTTCCTCCTCTTAACAAAGTATCCATTCTGTTTTTTGTTCGAGAGAAAAAAAAAAGAAAAAAAAAAAGAAAAAGAAAAAAAGAAGAATAAGATAAAGAGGGGAAAAAAAACTCACGGAGATTTTTTTCCCTTGTATTGTTTTCTTACTAAAATTCGTGACAACTTACTCTCTCGACAATACCAACGGTAATATATTTATGAATAAATCAGTAAGAAAAAGTCAAACGTTATTCGCGATCGTAAAGAATACAACTGAGAAACGTCGTCTATCCGTCGGCATTACGAAATATGTAAGTTTTGTCGAGTTTTAAAAGTTCGACAGGATAGAACGGCAAACGGAGCATCGTGCCACGGTGAAAAGCAAATGCAGTGGATTTCACTTCTACGAGGTGACTTTGTGTTACGCGTATTGAAAGTTCGAGTACTTCCAAAGCCTCTCCTCTGCCTATATTTTCCTTCATCGATCTTTCTCCTCCTCTTAACGTTGTTACGTTCTAACCCCTCCTCCTATCCTCTTTCGTTCTGATCGTTACACGTTGAAGGATTTGAAAAAAAAAAAAAAAAAAAAGAAAAAAAAAAGATTAATTCGATCTATTTCCCCTCGAGATTCTCATCGAGATATGGGCAAAAAGAAATAATCGGTATTTGGTGGAATCATCTATCATCGATCGAAATCATCGTCGATCTTATAATGGAGAAAAAAAGTTATTTTCTAAAGCACCGATACAAAGATATATATATATATATATATTTATTTATATATCTATATAGGTAGATAGATAGATATATGAATGAAAGAAAGGGAGAGAAAGAAAGAGAGAAAATAAGAGAAATAGAGAGTTGAAAAAAAACGAAGAATGAAACACATATACAGTATTACGTCAACGAGAGAACAGCAAAGCATCGTCGAGAAAGATAGCACGAATGCTTTTTGCTGCCTAATGGAGAAATAGCCTGCACGAATAAATCATGAATGTAGTATCTATACGTGGCATGGATTAAAATCTAACGGTAATTAAATCCTTTCCTCGGGATCGGAAGCAACACGATGAATGGTAAGAGCCCTGAATATATTGATAACGCTTGGGAAAGGCAAACGAGTTGAGCGTAAAAGCATCACGATGCCATAGTCCTTTTAACCAACGAAGGAACGATAGTACGTGATTCAAATTAATAAACAATTTATGCGTAAGATCCATCAAGTTTCTCGTTCTACGATTTTATAAATTCTAATAAATTAATGATCCTCCGATGTAAATGAAAAGAAGTAAATGTTAATTAAAATTTTTCCCATTCGATTTTTCTTTCTCTATTTTTTCCATTCTTCTTTTTAAGAACACCCGTTAACAATTATTTATGTCGAAGATGTATGCACACGTTGTATACCGTGAAATTGCAATTGGAATTTCTTATTACGACTTATTGAAAAGGAACGATATATTAAGGATAATCGAGAGGAAGAAAGATTCATAACTGAAGGCATTAATAATGACCAATCGTGCACTCGGTATTTTACCATCTGAAGACCAGCGACTGTACTGACCTATCATGTGGTGAGAATGATTTGAGAAAAAAAAGAAAAAAAAGAAGAAGAAAAAGGGTAGAAAAAAGAAGAGAAAGAGAAAAAAAATCTTTCTCTCGGCCGAATAGCACACGACAAATATCAAATCGATACAGTGTCCGCGTTGCGCGCGCATCCAATAGTCACGCACACATTCAATGAGAGAACGAATGAGAAAGAGAAAGAGAGAGAGAGAGAGAAAGAGAGATAGATAGAGAGAGAGAGAGAGAGAGACTGAGTAATATGGCAAAAAGGAAGATAGGGAGAAAAGGGAAGAAAAGTGCACCTGCACTTAGTTTATCAGTAAATAATATGGTATACTTTCGGTATAAGGAAAATAATTTGCTTTGAAGAACGCTCATGACAAACGTTCGATAAAGAGATAGATCCTCATTTCCGAGAACATCGTCTCTCTCTCTTTATATATATATATATATATATATATATATATATATATATATATATGTATGCACATACGGTTGGTTAAACGTGCCTTGGCTCTTCGTACATCCCTGTCATTTCTGTTATTTCTCCTATTACCTCCATGCTTTTCGCTTTACTCGCCAAATTTCTCGTCGCCTCGTTTAACCTTTAAAAGAAATTCCTTCCTGAAGTGAGAGAGAGAGAGAGAGAGAGAGAGAGAGAGAGAGAGAGGAAGAGATAGAAAATGAGAAAGCAAAAGAGAGAAATGAGGAAATGTCGAGCACGTAATGTCATTTTTGTGAATACTCGAGTCGACTATTCGAAAACAAACGATACGAGCTATTCTCAAAGTGAATACATTTAATCAACGATCAACGAGAACTTTTTCATTGTGACGAATTCCATCCATACGCGTGAAAGATAATTAAAGAAGAGACAGACAAAACGATAGTACGTGATAGTTGGAAACGCGAAAAAAGTATCTCCGTATCGTTGGCCGTTGTCAGAAACAAAAGCATTCTGCGCCGATCGTAATAACGATCGGTGATCGCGCGCACGCTCGTGTCACAAAGCAATGACGAGGGATGCTGTCATCGGCACGTCCGTCGAATGTTCGGCCGCGCGAGAAAAGCCGAGGCAGCCTTTAGGCCGAGTCCTTTTTGAGATGCAAATGTTCATCCCACTTTCACCCCGCCTCTCCCCCACCCCACAATATCCAACATATATATGGTGTACGCGAGCGCACGAATATTTTGAAAATACTAAAAAACGCTTTCGATTGTCGCTTTTCCATCATTTTTTCTTTTCTTTTTTTTTTTTTTGTGTTGACACATATACACACACGCATACATACATACATACATACATACATGCGTGTATGCATACATATATATATATATATATATATATATATATATATATATATATATGAATAAGTTCATTTGAACAGAAACATCTTGTTTATAGTCTGTTAAAAGTTTTGTTAAATATATTAATTGAAATATTTCTTTTTTTGTTTTAATTTGCAAAAGAATTTAGAATGCGAATAATTTAGAAAGGACAAAGCGCTTTTTTTTCATCTTTGTTGAAAAATAATCAAGCGTGATAAAAGAGAAGGCCGAAATTTTTGAGAAAACTTAATATATTCTAATGTATAAATAAATAGATGCAATATTAGCATTCGTATGATGCTTCAAGTTCTTTCAATTTAATGGAATTATTTTATTTATATACTTACAACTATTGACAGTTCGAATTTATCGATACGTTCATCTAAATATTAATTTTAATTCTTTACATTACGAGGATACATTTTATTTCTCTAATAAAACGATTCAATAAGAAATAAGTTTTAGGTAAAACTGGCTTTTTGGAAAATATATGTAGTACTTAGGTATGTGTTCACGTATATACAATTAGATAAAATTATGATTGAAAGTAAAAAAAAAAAAAATCAAATCAAATCAAAATTCGACAAGAGAACATAAATTAATAAAGAAAATATATAATTATAGTACAAAAGATTTCATGAATGATAGAAAAAATAATAATAATTTTTTAATAATTTCGATAAGTGAATAAATTCATTATTTACATTTATAACATGTAACAAATGTATATCTTTTGATTAATAATATAATAATGGATCGTATCAATAATAATGCATAAAATTACGCGTCTAAGTAAGTGTTACAAGTTTATCGATCATTTCATATCTCAAAAGTAAAGAACAAATGAAAATAATACTTTTCGCGTTGGTCAACGATGAACGTTTGCCAATGTAATATAATTATGTGTAAAACAAAAGGGGAAAAAAAAGAACAAAAAAGAAAAAAAAAAAAAGAAAAAGAAAGAGAAAAAAAGGGAGATATCATAGCTTTGTCTCCTTTTTATTTTCTTCAATCTTTTTTTCTCTTTTTCCTTTTTTTTTTTTTCTTAACCCGAGATTTTAACATTTTTTCGTCGAATTCCAATTTTGCGACACAAACGTGGAAAAAGGCCGAGTGGAGAGGTTAAAAAAAAAAGAAAAATAGAAAAAAAGAAAAAAAAGAGAAAAAAAAAAGGAAGAAAAAAAAAACAGGTAAAGGACAGTCAGAAACTTTTCCAATTAAAGTACTCCCTATCAAAAGGACGATCGGTAGTGCGCGCGAGGCCGATGTCCTCGGTCTCATTAACGCTTTTCGAAAGTGGATACAGTACGGGCCGATACCAAGAGGGAGAAAGTGCCCCTGCCATCGGTGAACCGGCTAGCGATACTACGGAAAAGAGGAGAAAAAAAGAAAACGAGAAAAAAAGAAAGAAATAAAAAAAAAAAAAAGAAAAGAAAAAGAAAAGAAAAGAAAAAAAGAGGAAGAAGAAGAAGAAGAAGAAGAAGAAGAAGAAGAGGAGAGAAAAGGGAAGGAGAAGGTTGTAAAGGGGAGGAGAAGCTTGTTGAAGGCAAGCGGCGGCGGGGGAGGGGGAGGGGATAAAGGTGGGAGGAGAGAAAGATAGAAAAAGCCGTATCGAGAGCTATTTTTCTTGGCTCTCGCCCGTAAAGTCTCAAGCTCGAATGACAACATGCTTCTGGAGATAGTAAACTTTCGGCTTTTCGTTAGTATATGTGCACATGCGTAGTAGATATATTTGTATGAGAAAGAGAGAAAGAAAGGAAGTTAGATAGACAATGAAAGAGAGAGAGAGAGAGAGAGAGAGAGAGAGAGAGTTAAGGACGGAAGGGTAAGGGGAAGAATGAGAGAAAGAGAGAAGGCTCGTGTAATCGTGAAATAGGAAACGATTTCTGGGAACGGTGAATTTGGATTCGTTGTAAGGGAAACGATTTTATCCGAAATCGAGCGAATGTCGAACTATGGCCAATTGAAAATCGATATTTCATTCTGCTCGGCTTGCCAACGTGGAAAAGAGAGGATAGAGAAAGAGAGGAAAAAATAGAAAAAAAAATTAGAGAAAGACAGAGAGCGAGAGAGAGAGAGAGAGAGAGAGAGGAGTAGACGGAGATATAAAGTTGGACGGATTCCGTTCGTGCGTGTATAGAACGGAGCACGGCTGATGTGAGTGCAAGAATTCTGACGCGGCAAATAGTTTTACCGTTTGTCAAGGATTAACCTGGATTCGGACACGGCTCGCGATTTCACTCGCTCGCGATTTCACTCCCTCGCAATTCGTATATCTCGCTGAGGACGAAGGTGAGAATTGATACGATAAATTCTGACCAAGTGTATGGCATTGCTATGTAAACTTGCTATGAAGGTAAACCAAACTATGAAACGACCATCTTCAGAGTTCCTTCATCGCTACGTATATTTTATACTACATAACTATAATTATATACAACATATATACATATATATATATATTTGTGTATGTTTGTACAAAATATGAACACTTATGATATATCGAATAACTCGATTATATCGATAGTAATATAGATTAATGATCATTCGATAATTAGTATAGATGTAGGATCTTATATTTAAAAAAAAATTTAATATATATATATATATATATTTGTTAATATATTAATTTTATATATTTATATATGAACGTTTAATATAGAAAATGAAAAGTTGTAATACTTCTTAATGTTTATTTTTTAATTACAATTGTTACAACTACTTGTTGAAAAAGAAAAAGAAAATATTTTGTTTAAATTTAAAGTGATTATAATAAAAAAAAAAAAAAAAAAAAGTAAGTTAACTACATCTGCATATCTATAATGTTTAAATCATAAGAAAAATGTAATTATATTTATCACATATATATTATATATAATAATTAAAATTTTTCAATTGTACTATTAGGCTAATGTTCTTGAATAATAAGAAATACTCATTACGAATGTATTTTAAATATTCAAAGTTCCGTTATCGCTCGTCTATCGTTATCAATACGAAACACTTCACACTAATTGGCAAAAGAGCTTTGAGATAATTAGATCATTCCACAAATTAATTATCTCTTTGAAAGTGTAAACGTAAACGTTTCGTGTACTGTATGGCTTTCGATAATCAAAAATTAGAACACTATTATCGATTATTCTAATTGCGTGTTATGGATTATTTTTTTATCAAACTTAAACAATTCGTAATAAATCGAAATTAAGAAAAGAAAAGAAAAGAAAAGAAAAAAAAAAAACAGAAAAAAAGAAAAAATAAAACGTTCATATCTTTTCTCTATTTCTATTACAAGAAAAAAAAAAAAAATAAATAAATAAATAAATAAACAAAGAAATTATACTACACGTTGTAAATATTAATCATAAACAAATCTAAGATTCTATTGACAGAGAAGGAGAGAGAGAAAGAAATAGAGAGGTAGAGAAAAAGAGAGAGAGAGGGAGAGAAAAAAAAATATTGTGAGGAAACGCAATTATATTTATCCGTAGGAAGGGAAAGCGTCTTTGTGACGACGACGAGTAAAAAGGATTGAGCAAAAAGGCTGTCCAATAAACGCTTGGAAAAAAGCTTTCGTTAAATGCATTCATTTCAGCTTAGAATTCTACTCTAATTGTAGCCACGCGAGCGGCTTTTCGCTTTTCGACGGCCGGGCGTATATGAAAATATATTTTTGTGATCTCCCTCTGTTTTCATTTGTCGTGAAAGTAGAAGCAGCAGCTGGCACCGTCACTGTACCATCGTGACTGTAGCACCTTGCTTGTCCGCGAAATGTCGACGTTTGCGTTAAAGTTAAACGCAGTAACAAACGAGCTAGCAGATTCGTATAAACGAGTCATTCTTACACCTGCAGGTTATATATTATTTTTCAACAAGATTTAATTACTAATTATATTTTTTACAATGGGAAAATATTGACTTTTCATTAGAAAAGAAAAGAAAAGAAAAGAAAAAAAAAAGAAAATAGTATTTAATTAACTTTTCTCTGATTCATCTTATTACATTTAAAAATTTCAAAACAAATTTTCATGATTTATTTACAATATTTATACAAAATAATTAGATTGAATATTTAATGATTATCAACCAATCGTTAAACCTTTTAACAACTTAACTGCCATTGTGTCGATGTTGATAAAGTTATTAATTAATTACTAGACGTAAATTAGACCACAGAATAAAATGTTTTGAATAATGTTATTAACTTTTTTTTTTTTTTTTTTTTTATATATAAAAATATAAAATATACTATTCAATAATTAATACTTGTTATTAATCTATATATACATATGTGTGTGTTGGAATAATATTCATTTCTGCTACAAAGCAAATTAATGGTGAATAAATGAAATGGTGGATAAACAGAATTTAATAGTGCACCCCAGAGGGTAAAATGTATAAAATTTATTCAACAGTCAACGTGTTAATCGAATAATATTAAACAAAGTGGAACGACGGAACGATGATATTTGAGAATCACTTTATAAATTTTATATATGCTTAAAGAGAATCCCCATGGAGTAAGTGGCGAAATAGATACGAGAAAGTATGATTCTGTAAAATGGTTCTTTCAACAAAAATCGCAGAGTTTCTAGCAACGAATACGGCGCAGGTTAGCTGAACAGCCTCGTACGTGCTTGGGACGTCTTATGAGGAAGTTTGAACGGCTCGATTGCAGGGCATCCGAAGGGCCAGGAAAACGGCGGTCGCCTTTAAATTGCCCTCGACGGTACGGCAAATCGTCGACGATATCACCGTCAAGGAGACAAATGAGCCGCTCATTTCGATGCTTCGCTTTTATTCCACAATATAAAGGATATAAGAAATGGTGATAATGGTTACAATTTGGTCTGCATTTTTTTTTCTTTTTTTTTCTTTTTTTTTCTTTTTTTTTTTTTTTTATTCTTAAGAAATCCTTAATGATGGAAAACTTTTAAATGAAATTCCTCAACGAAGAGAAAATTAAAGAAATTGTTATTAATTTGACTTATACGAGGAAAAATAGTATCAAATGAAAATAAAAATGAAATTCGTATAAATAAAATGTCGAATATTATTACAATCGATAATTATTGAAAATAATCTAATAACATATATCATCGTTCTAATATAGAAATAACTTACGAAGACTTAAAGAATAACTAAGAAAGATTTAAAAAAATGTTTCAGGTATATGAATGAATGACTTTTAAAAGTACACATGATTTTATAAAGAATTAAAATGAAATTGGAAAGAACGTATACACGTACGTAAAAATGAACGTACTATAACATGATATATTATTATATTTCGATCGTCGCAATACTTTTTGTATAATGTTACTGGGTCAAATGAAACAATGGATCCATTAAAACCGATTATCTTACATACGGGAGAATAAAAAGGTTTCTCGATATCAATCCCCCACTCCTTCGGTAAAACCGTGAGATATAAATGTAATTAGCTATTATAAATAAGTAACAATGTCGCCCACAAATTAACTACAGTATCGAATAACAAATCTTTTGTTATGTTACAACAAAATAAATCATGATAATTATTAATTAAACTGCTGATAATTTTTCATACGCTTCAAATAATTTCTGAATTATACGTCGTATGATAAATTATCGTAATAATAATAATGAATCGTAATAATAAATCGTAATAATAAATAAATAAAAAAAAAAAAAAAAAAAAAAAAAACAAAAAAAAAGAAAAAGAAAGAAAAGAAAAAAAAACCCAAGATGTACGATTCTTAAAAGAAAATTATATTAATAATCGATAACATTAAGTTCATTTATTTCAATAATTTTTAAACATTATCAAAGAATTACAATGGAATTATTTAACTACGATATAAAACGATTCAATGAAATTCATGAAAACATCAGATGATCCTAATCCGATATATGAATCAAAAATCATTTAAATGCATATATATATATATATATATATACATATGTATCATCATATTCATAAATGTCTTTCGTAACACGTTTCTAAGTAGTAAAAGTCGTAACATTATCAGAAGAAAACGTGAATCGAGAGTAAAATCTCGAGAAAACTCTCGAGAAAGAGATTCTCGATGATGGGGTTGAGTGCTTAACGGACGTGACGTCTGTTGCTGTGTATAGATAGGAGATGTGGCTGTACCTGTCGCATTAGAGAGAAGGAAAAGAAAGAAGAAAAAATAAAGATATATATATATATATATATATATATATATATATATCTAGATATATATAGAATGGATGGCGTTAGTAGTCCCCTATTGCAGAGTCCATCGGTGCAATTCAACGTCACCGGGCCGCACATCCGTTCCGATGTCGGCGGAAGGCAGGCGGCACACTCCAACGGGAACAGGCACACCGACCTATTCATGTTTATGGAAGCCGGTCCATTTGCCAGGATCACCGGTGGAAACTACCCGGCATAAGCTTTAACCCGAGCGTTGAAACGTCGAGCCATCGGAGTTTCTGTCGTTGGAAAGCTGGCCTCGACGGCATCTATCTCGTTCTCTCAGTCTTTACCACCCTCAGTCTCTCTCTTTCTCTCTCTCTTTCTCTTTCTCTCATTCTGTATCTCTATCTCTTTCTCTTTATCTCTTTCTCTCTTTCTCTCTCTCTCTCTCTCTCTTTCTTTCTATCTATCTATCTATCTCCATCTTTCTCTAACTATAAACTTGCCTTCTCTAACTATAGACGAATCCTACCTTGAAGACTCAACTCAAGCTAACGTCCTTCTAACAACTATGTAATTAAATCGATTGGATGACGTTATGTAAATTCAAGGATTCAACGTTTTTAAAACGATTCCTATGATCTCGTCAAATGTTTACATAGAAATCGGTCAAATCTCGTTCAATACTTTTCTTTTTCTTTTTCTTTTTTTTCTTTTTTCTTTCTTTTTCTTTCTTTTTTTTTTTTTTTTTTTTTATTTCTAAATACATTAAATCTACATACGTACATGTATTACATAGATACACGTCATAGTTGGATATACGAATTGAATTACTAAAATATTCGAACGGTGGAATTGAATAATTTTTTTTTCTAGATTGGAGAAAGAGCACTGAATTCGCGAATAGATATAGATAAAATATGGAGAAGGAGATTTTTCGTTTTTATTATTTTTTTTTTGTTTTCCCCTTTTTTCTTTTTTCTTTTTTTTTTTTTTGTCTTTTTTTTTCTTACAAATTTTTTATCAAATGCTTTTAGAAAGTACAGAAAATAAATAAATAAATAAATAAAAAACAAGAACTACGTACATTTTGTAAATGGCAGAGAGTGTTATCGGTTATATAAAGATATATAAAAATCGTCGTAAAATTATTATTATCTCCTAGTAAAGTAAAATATTGTTGAATAAATTTAACAAGTGTATATTGTCAAGGGAGAAATTCTCTTTTGCTCGTGCTTTTTTTTCTTCTTCTTTCTTTCTTTCTTTTTTTTTTTTCTTTTTTTTTTTCGTAGATACCATGAAAACGATTTATCTTAGATTCCGTATTTAAGTTCTCCGCCATAGTCTCGATTAAGTTTAAGGAGCGAATAGACCCGCTCGTAACGCTTAACGTCCCTTTAATAGCTGTTGTTTATTTCCCAAGTTTCATCGTCGAAATTGGTATAAAAGCGGGAGCTGGATATCGTCTAACTCGGCAAAATTAGTAGTACAAATCAGTGGGCTAGAGACTTGGGAGTACGAAGTATATGCATACAATCATCTAACTATCCGTGTTGCTATCACAAAGGATAGACGGCCTCTTACAAACGGAAGTGCGTGTCAGTTTGGACAACAGTGTGGTCGGCGTATCTTCCGCATGCTCTCACGACGATCTAATTAACGTGGCTAACAGACAAAGTCCCTTTAAACGTCTCGTAACGAGCCGATAATCAGAAACACTGGTTCATTAGTAACAATTCCTTCCTTGAAATATAACGAAATATAATATAAATAAAATTTCAATCTATGGATTCTAAAGATTGAAAGCTATTCTCTTTCTCGATGACATATCCATTTTATGTTGATATAAAAAAAATATAAAAAAAAAAAAGAAAAAGAAAAGAGAAAAAAGAAAAGAAACAAAAAAAGAAACTCCTCGCGATATCCTTTGAGAAGAATGACAAAATCTCGATACTTTTTGAACGTAACAAATGTGAAAATCTTTCTGACAATAATGACGAAGTTAAAATAAAACGTGACGCTTTTTCTCTTTACCTTTAACGGGAAATAACTATTTTGACGAATAACGAGAAATATATCGACGATATAGAGAAATATTGTTAAGAAATAATACGTTGGAAACTCCGAGAAAATAATCAAATGTAATCGCAACGTCACGCGAAGAAAATTGCCAACCGTTGAGTTATATGCCGGTATATCAGCGTGTACTAGAGGAGAGATGGAGAACGAATGGTTAGAACGAGAGGATGAGAAGAGGAGAGAAAGAGAGAAAGAGAGAGAGAGAGAGTAGGTCGTGGATCGATGTAGCGGTAGAAGAGGCAAAGCAAATATCAATTCCTAAGGGTCTACGAGGCGTAGCGGTGAATCACATATCCCGATATTTGCCCTGTGGTAATCCTATGTGTACGACGAATACACATATCTATACATATGTGCACGCGTACTTTATACAAAGTTGTCATCAGGAACGGACGCAAAATACTTTCCCTTCCGGTCTTTCACGTTACATCTCGTTCAATCACTCACCTTCTTTTCTCTCGCTTTTCTTGCCTCTCTCTCTCTCTCTCTCTCTCTCTCTCTCTCTCTTTCTCTCTTTAACTTCACCTCGATTCCACCTCCGTTTTAATACGACGGAAAAGAGGAAAAGAGGAAAAGAAAAAGAAAAAGAGAGAGAGAAAGAGAGAGAGAGAGAGAGAGAGAGACAGAGAAGCAGGAATATCAGCAGCAGCAGCAGCAGCAGCAGCAGCAGCAGCAGCAGCAGTGGAGCGTTCTGCCGATGATGTCTGCAGCACTGGATGAAGATTTTATTCCGCGAATGTGCGTCACAAAAAACCCACGAGAATTCGATGGCAGAAGTGCATCTTCCAGCTGCGTGCTACGTTGACGGATTTTTTCGCTCGAATTCTTACGATTCGCTATTCGAAGATTTAACCTCTTAGGTACCTATCCACATATTACAATATATAACAACGATTTACATGGAAGAGAGAAGATGAGCAAAATGAAAATAAAAAAAAAAAAAAAAGGGAACGTATGTTATTAATTAACTCGACGTTTTCGTCCTTACTTGCACATTTGTTTATCATCGATCTATTTGATCGTTCTTAAAGATTATCTCGCCTTTATCTCCACGTTTCTGTTCATTTATTTTTTCGAAAAAAAATTTCTTTCATTACTGATATAATACGATCGTCGATCCACTTTTCTAATGTGTTTTCAGACAATTTACAATTTAAATAAAAAAAAAAAAAAAAAAGAGAATTCAAATAAAAATTCTACGTTAATAGATTATACAAAGTAATATCATGGCTATGACAGTGTAACGAGTATATGATCAAACATCGAATGAAAAAGTATATTCATTTAAAGATCCACATAAAGATCAACAAAAGAATTATTGAAATATTTAAGAATATTTCAGTCGGAAAAAATTAACAATAAGAGGGTAGAAAAATATTCAAACACCGAAATTGAATAATTACTTTTAGAACAGTCAAAGCGTTAATTTGAATTTTTTGGTAGATAGATAAAGTAATTATTGCGTTGTATAAAATATGCGAGAATATTAAAAGAAAAAGCGATTTTTTATTATAAAAGAGAACAAAAGTATAAAACGAATTTTTTTTTTTTTTTTTTTGTTTTTTTAATACACTTTATAATGAAAACTTATAAAAATCTTCTATAGAAAACTTGGATAGAGTATATTTAAAAAAATTTTTTTTTGTCATATTCCTTGTCAAAACGAAATAAACTATTTTCATTCGAAGTTTCATATATGCTTCGTATAAAGTGGATCATTAAATGTTATGCGAAGTTTTACAAAAATGTTTACATATTTCCGTACTACGATTCGAAAAATATAGAAAATTTTGTCAAAGATTTACAGTTGATCTGATTGTCCGACTAATGGTTGTGACTCGTGAACATCGTTGAAATAATGTCACCAATTATTTTTGTGAAATCGTAAAAATCTTCGCGAAAATGTTCGCAGTCGTTCAAATGATAGATACGACGAGACAGTTGATATTTCTCTTTCTCTTCTTCTTCTTCTTCTTCTTCTATCCGTTTTATTATCACGAAGGGAATCATCAGGCGACGAAAGAGAAATAAGAGAGATAAAGAAATAAAAGGGAAGAAACAAAGCAAAAACTAATGACAGACGTCTAGTCGTCTGTTTTCGTCTGTTACGTAGATATAACGAAAAGTACGTAAAACTATTTTCAGTGTTCATCAACGAAAACAACAATCACGGTCCGACGGTAAAGCAGGAGGAGAACTTCAAAGCCGTTGCTACGACATCCCACGCCGGTCCATCGTCTACGCTCTCGCAATTCTCGTTCCCGTTTCGAATTCACTGCATTTAATATAATTACGATGCCTGTGCCAGGAGTTTCACACGTTTCACGTAAATCTAGTTTGACTATTCGTGTTTGAAAGGCATACACACACTCGTACATTATCTCTCTCTGTCTCTCTCTCTCTCTCTCTCTCTCTCTATATATATATATATATATATATATATATATATATATATCTATCTCTCTCTTTTTCTCTCCCTATCTCTCTTTCTTTCTCTCTCCCTTTCTCTTTTTCATTTGACTCTTTTACCAATCTTCATGGGTGACAGCACGTAATCGAGCAAAGTCATTGACTTCCCTAAAACTAACAAACAAACAAAAAAAGAAAAAAAAAAAAACAACAGAAAAAGAATGGAATGAATTTGAACTAATGATTTTTCAACGTCACTTTACGGTCATTGCCAAAATGAAAGCTCACAAAGGACCTAGTTACAACTCAAACGCCTGACTCTCCACCCCATCCCCTTCCCCCATTGATTACTAGAATCGATTCGATCGTTACTCTTTTTATCGTTCGTATGCAAAGAGAATATATGTTGAGAAAAGAAATCGAATATTCCGAGAGGAAAAATTAATTATCCAGGTACAAAGAGTTAAAGAGAAAAATTCGAACAAAAGATTTATTAAAAATCTAAAGAATTTATAATCTTTATCATGAGGGAAAAAATATGTACAAGAAATTCGAGTGCATTCGATCGTACAAAAGGATCTATATGCTGTATTAATGCATTTAATTTTTCCATTCGTATAACATTGAATTTGAAATGTCTGAGACGCGGGAAATCTGCCGTTGCGGATCATCCTTTAGAAAAGTCGAGAAGGAAAAACGGGAAAGTATCTACCACTAAAGAGAGAGAGAAAGAGAAAGAGAGAGAGAGAGAGAGAGAGAGAGAGAGAGGAGAAGAAAAGAAAAATATAGGTACGTCGAGGACAAATGTGTGTATAACACTTAGAAAGGGAGTTCCACCATTTCTTTTCGCCTAGATTGCCGCGTGGACAAAGGATACGCAGTCAGAAACACGGATATCATTTTGTATGCTTTTTCTCCGGCTTTCTACTTCCACTCGACTCATCCTCAAGTTCGTATTAGTAATACGTGTGAACACAAAATAAACCCTTAGATTGTAAGTACTTTTTTCTATGAAGTGAAAGAAAGAGGGAGAGAGAGAGAGAGAGAGAGAGAGATTGAATTGATTTACGTAACTTCTTCGATAATATCTTTCAACTATCAAAGAAAAAAAAAAAAAGAAAAAAAAAAGAGAGAGATACAAGAGTAAAGAGAAGAACGTTATCAGTATGAGAAAGAAAGTTATACAAAATTTCAAACGTTTTTTTTTTCTTATTCCCATGTTCGAAGGCTTAACTTTAAAATACTTTCTCCTCCTTTGGATAAAGTGAATAAAACGTTGAGAACAAGAAGGTATAAGTACATACAAAAAAAAAAAAAGGATACACAATCTTCAACTAGTTTGCACATGTACGGATCGACATGATGAGAAGAAGGATCGTTCACGTTAAAATCATGAAGAGAAAAGGAAAGATAGAGGATGAGACTCGTCTTGCTGAACTTTCATAAATTCACAAGGGATCGGCAACAAAACGCTATAGAAATGATCCGCGATCCAAGAACTTTGTTCGCAACTGGCTTTGGGTAGCTCATGGGAGAGTATAGAAAGTTTGACTTTCAAAGGTTTCGTATAAACAAGAACTTAAGAAGATGCGGCGAAAGTAAAAATACCGACATTCGTGATTCATTGATGTTCTCTTACCAACTTCCGATCACTGTATACATACATACATGCATACATATATATCTATATATATATATATATATATATATGTGTATGTGTGTGTGTGCGTGTATATAAATCGATCGATATAATATATTAATTGATTCGAAATTTCTCCACGATCGAATGGAAATTATTCGTTGGATAAAGAGGAAAATCTTTTGCCGAGATAAAAATGACAAAAAATTTTTCTAAAACACAGGGAAAAAAGTATTTTGTTTTTCGTTTAGTTTTTAAATTCTTTCTTTTTCTTTCTTTTTATTTTTTTTTTTTTTTTCTTTTTTCTTCTTTTGCTTCTTTCGTTTAGTAAACACTACTCCTATATATTATTTTTATACCGAACATACATTTGTTTTTTTAAAGTCACATACGTACTGCCACACGTACTGCCATACGTATGTATCTATGTATGTATGTACTTGTATATATTGTACGCACATACTCACATACACACGCGCATACATACACACACACACATATATATATATATATATATATGTATATACATATATCAATATACACGTATATTTTCGAATGCGAACGGAAGATGGAATTGCATGCTTAACCATTTTGATAGCACTCGGAACTATTCGAATATTCCGTTATCTAAAGGAGACGACTAGTCGAAGTAGCTCTCGTGAATACGTGCTGACGCGAACGTAAAAGTAATGTGATATATCAATATCAAGCGTGCCAAAAACTTTGAATACACGACCCGGGAGATTTCCAGCTACGATGAGATTGCACGTACGATCGAACTTTCGAGACTATGAGCCTTCAAGATCGATACTCTGTCGAACTTTTGATTTGATAAAAACAATATATCGATAGTTTTCGTTCTTCTTTCTCTTTTTTGTTTTTTTTTTTTTTTTTTTTTTCTTTTCTTTTTATTTTTTCTTTCCTCCTTTTTTCTCTCCTTCGAATAACATGGCTTCCGCGAAGAGAAAGAGAGAGAGAGAGAGAGAGAAGAAAAAAAAAACAAAAAAAAAAAAAAGAAAAACAAAATGAAAAAAAAATATCGAAGGGAGAGCTTTTATCCAAGGATAATCTTAAAGAGGGCTATGCATGCGTCGATACGTTCCGTTAATGGCAGTCGTTAGGAAAGAAAAGTACAGGTGGTAAAGAGAAACGAAGGAGAGAGAGAGAGAGAGAGACAGGCAGACAGAAAGAAAAAGAGAGAGAGAGAGAGAGAGAGAGAGAGAGAGAGAGAGAGAGAGAGAGAGAGAGAGAGAAAGGAAATAAAAAAAGAAAACGATAGCCCTTTTAGAAAGGTTTCATCAAGACAGAGAGAGAGAGAGAGAGAGAGAGAGAGAGAGAGAGAGACAGTCAGAGAGAGAAATAGAGACCAAGAGGTGAATTTTATGTAGAAAAACAAACAAATAAAAATGAAAACAATAGGAGAGAAAAGCTGGGTAAGAAAACGATTTA
>NC_060971.1:3313325-3363325 GCF_910589235.1 Vespa crabro | reverse complement strand
GAAGGAAAGAGAACATAATATTATCAAAAATCAATAGACAAAGTCAACTATGTTTATAAGACATTGAAAACAAATATATATATATATATATATATATATATATATATATATATGACGTATACCTATGTCTTAGATTATTGAATGACGATGTGACCTCTACGTCATATGTTTATCTCTTGTGCTATATTCCATTCTGTATTTCCTTAGTCAAGTCAGTCGTAATAATATAATCGTAGCAGAACGATCAACGTCGTGTCCTAAAACCGATATCCTAACGATAAATCTTATTCTTTTTAATTTTCTTTATTATCCAATTAAATTACAATAATATATATATATATATATATATATACATATATATTTATATTATAATTACAATTATATGTAAGATTAATTTTAATTCGAAGAAAAATTCGATGAAAAATATATTCGAGATAAATACGTTAAAGGAGTAAATCAAGAAAAATCTTCATTTACTATAGAGAAGATAGATAACATTTAATATTAGGGAGATAGTTAACAGTAATTATATAAGACAAAGTGACATTTAGCCTCCTCGACTAATGCCCGTCACACAACGAAGAAGTAACGCTTAGACTAGCCGACAAGATAAAAGGATGGCGAGACTGCTGTTTTGCAAGGGAATTAACGACACTACGAAGAACCAGAGGTAGTTGCTCTCTCTCTCTCTCTCTTTCTCTCTCTATCTATTTATCTACCTATCTCTCTTTCTCTCTCTCTCTCTCTCTCTCTCTCTCTCTCTCTCTCTCTCTCTCTCTGCGTAATACTACTCACAATGGAGTTAATTGCGAGAAGAGAATATGCGGCGGATCTAGTCTGTCGCAAAAAAAAAAAAGAAAAAAGAAGAATTCTGTAGAAAAATAAAAGGAGGGGGAAGGCTTGGAGTAACGAAAAGTGGTGTATGGTCTACCTATTCCTAGGTATTTTCGTTTTAACAGGCAACTTAATCCGTTCTACACTACTCACTGCTCGCTTTTTCTTCGATGGGCTATCGCGATTAGGGAAACTTTTTTCTTACAATCTCCAAAGAGAAGTACTATTTATGGTCATCAGTTTAATACGAAGCACGTGACCGCGTCGAGAAAATGAAAAAGAAGCAAGAAAGAGACAAGAGAAAAAAGAAAAAAAAAAAAAAAGAGGGGAAAAAAAAAAAGAAAAGAGAAAAGAGAAAAAGAAAAGGAAGAGAAACAAAAGTAACCACGCCCTTTCTATAGAAGTAGAAGTTCAATGTTCTTTCCTATTAGAAACGTTAAGAGCTCACCCTTCTTCGATGCTCGATATGGAAAGTTAGCGTGGAGCACACCATAAAAGGATCAAAAGTTAAATGAAGTTAGCGGCCAAGATAGACAATTCCCTGAACGTCGTCGTCGTCGTCGTAGTAGTAGTCGTCGTCTTCGTCGTCGTCGTCTTCGTCGTCGTCGTCTTCATCGTCGTCTTCGTCGTCGTTGTCGTCGTCGTCGTCGTCATCTCGCGACAGCCGGTAGAAGACAAGTACCCTGCGAGTTTCCTCGTCACCCGCGTTTTTCTTCTCCTCATCCTTGCCCGACTCTCTCGTGGCTTTTCTTCAGTGCTCGTTGAATAATATTTTGCACAACGGACCGAGCACCGACGATACCAAGCCGTCGCAAACGTTTTACTTAACCTCGTCTTTTCTTTCACCTTTGCCCTCCTTCCTCCTCCCCCCGCCCCCCCCTCCCCTCCCCTCCCCTTGCCACCAGGCTCCTCACTTCAGCTCGCAATTCTGCTTCTCCTTCTAAGAGTCCATTAAGACCGCTTCATCTTTCCGTACAATTTGTTTTCTCTCCGCCCTCTTTTGAATGGCGCTCCGAAATTCAGCGCAGTCTTTGCCGGAAACGCGCTCGAGAATATAGCGATCGTGCGATCGTTCCCAAGGAATCTCGCCATTTCTCTCAGAATTTCTCTCTCTTTCTCTTTCTCTCTCTCTCTCTCTCTCTCTTTCGCTCTCGCGTGCGTTTTCTGTCTGTCTCTTTCTCTCTCTCTCTCTCTTTTTCTCTAACTTCCTACGGAGCACCCTTTTCTTTCACTTCACTGGTAGCTG
This sequence comes from Vespa crabro, assembly GCF_910589235.1. Taxonomy (NCBI): domain Eukaryota; kingdom Metazoa; phylum Arthropoda; class Insecta; order Hymenoptera; family Vespidae; genus Vespa; species Vespa crabro. The sequence continues at coordinate 3,361,245 of NC_060971.1, read as the reverse complement.
CCGGAGAGCTCGGCCGAACTTAAAATCCATTTAGGATTAAAGAAGTTTTGGCTTACTCCTCGAAAATAGAAAGCGATCTCGATGAACGTTCTTTCTCTTTCTGTTTCTCTTACAATCCTCGAGCGTTTGTCGACAAAAAAAGAAAAGAAAAAAAGGGAAGAGAAAAGAAAAGACATTATGATATTATAAGCAAAAAAAGAAAAAAGAAAAAAAAAAAATAATAGGATGCTACTGGATAGATTATTCTATGCTACGATTGGTATTCGAAATATTCGGAATCTATTCGGAATTACGATCATATAGATCATTCTATCGGACACTATTTACAAGGGAATTGTTTATAGCTCGAAGATACAATGCACGTTGTTGCATCGTGTTACATCCTACGACGCGCAAACTAACGTGCATGTTTCGCATGCATTCTGTGAACGTCATAAGAGGTATTCTCGTGCCATAAATTGTCTCATCAAATTTTCAACGTATATACAAGAGAATGACTTTCCTCTCTTCAAATCGACTTTAGATGTAGGTATTCTATTATTTTTGTTGAGAAAGTCAAGACGACTTTTCCATGAGATTTGACGTCATTTTAATTTCCTAAGAGAGGATTCGTAGTTAATGTCAAGAAGATCGTCCCTTCTCCACTTGGTTAACATATTTTGCGAAAATTTACGCGAACACTCGAAGAAGTTAGAATGCGGTGAAAAACATTGCGGTTGATAATCATTTGTGTCCTCGAGATATACTTCAATCCTCTTACATTTATCTAAAATTAAAATTTATAAGCGACATATATGATAATACGTTGAAAAGTTTTTAACCGATCTAAATAAATTTATCATCTCTGATTTCATTTTTTACATTTATTATTCCGTCGATTCTTATGCCCCTGATTATATTATGAAATTGAAAGAAAAGAATTAAAGAAAAAATGAAAAAAAAAAAAAAAAAAAAGAAAAAGAAAAAAATTAATAAAAAAAAAAAAGAAAAAAAGAAACCAATAAAGAAAGGAACAAAAATTGTATCTCTTACAAACCCTTTCTACTTCTCTTTTTTTTTTTTCCTCTCCCTTTTCCGAAGCCAAAACTTCGAATTTAAACAGATAAGAACAATGGGAGTAACGAGTTAATAAAAAACTTTGGAACGCTTTTATTGAAATCGAAAAGTCAAGTTCTTCTTTCTTGTTCTTATCTTCCTCGAAGCTTTTAACATATCTGGCACAGCAAGATTCATTTATCCTTTCATTGGAGAACGCTTATTAATGTCCTTCCAGCTGTTCACTCTCAAGAATCTCGAAAATTATCCAACGGGTCAATCTTACTCTCTCTCTCTCTCTTTCTCTCTCTCTCTTTCTTCCTTTCATTCTCTAATGTACTCCTTAGTACTCGTAATATTTTTCTGAAAGATGAATATAGATTTGAGCCATGATCTTATTAAATTACAAATTAAGAATTACGATGATTTTCTTAATAAATATATTTGTATACATACACATACATATATGTTTATATTTATGTATATACACGTCAATAGAAATATGATTATGAACGTTTGTATCTGTGAAAAGGTATTCTCACAAATATCTCATATTTGACAAAATAAAAAGATTTCAATCGATATTTTCTTTAATGTTCGTTAACGAGTATAAAAACGATAATTATATAATATCTACGAAAGCAAATAAAATTACGAGTTATTTTCAATGAAACACGTGGAAGAAGAAGGACATTCGGGAAAATGATTATGATAGTATGTAGTTGCTTATATTTATGACGTCAGAATTAGAAAGAAAAGACAATTATCATTAAGCAATTTGTAAAAAAAATATATATATATATATATATATGTATACTTATTTTCAAAAATAATTTTATCCTAACAATTGTTCTTTACTTTTCCTTATACAGGATATCCCATTTAAATCAATTCCGCCGAACGTTTAGAGGGTATTCATTCATTCCTTCAAAAATAAAGAAAAAAAAAAAAAAAAAAGAAAAAAAGAAAAACAAAAAAAATTAGCAAGTTTCATTTAAAATAGTATCACATAAAATCTCTCATGGTAACGTGTACGACTTTTATCGGGAACATTTTTTTATTCTATTATCAATAGTTTTGAAAATATTCGAGAGGATTGATTGATTTAAATGGTTAACACACTATATGTGTATGTGTATATATATATATATATATATATATATATATGTACGTAGATACCTACGTACGATACGATTTTACAATTACTATTATTCAATGGGAGTTTCGTTTCGTTCCGTTCGTAATAGAACGTTGCCAAAGTTGGCCGTAATGTGAACATATTGACCACGAAGTGTGGGAATAATAACGAGCAGAGAGTAGTGAGAATCGAAGGAAATCTATCGAAGTGTTTTCCGAGAATTATTGCGATCGGTTACCTTCCAAACCAACGACTCGGCCGAAATTCACAGGCATTACGAGTCCGGGATACGAATACGGAGCAAGTGGAAGAAACAAATGTGAGGGAGTATGTAGGGTGAAAGAGCAAATTCTCTACCACTTCGTATAAGGAAAAGATAGAGCGAGAGAGAGAGAGAGAGAGAGAAAACGAGAGAGAACGATAGAGTGAGAAAGACAAGGATGAAGAAATGAATTTGTGTAGATAAGATAAAGACGAAGATAAAGATGAAGATAGAAAATCGAGAATAGTATGGGTTATTAGTCTGCTACGTAGATTAAGACCAGGAAGATGGTGGCCTTGTCGAATACTGAGGTAATTACTATATACGCATTACAATTTAGATCTCCTTCTAGCTGAACGACGAAGAAAATTGGAGAAGAAAAAATATAATTAATTTTATATTACATTTTAAACGATTTTTCTACTGGATTTAAATGTTCAAAATTTCATTAATATATATATATATATATATATATATATATATATATATATATATATATATATCGTATCATTAAAGAAAAATTGTTTAATTCATTTTCAGTCTTTAATGTTTAATCTTTCATATTATATTTAAACGATGTTAAATATATTATTAACGTTTACGTATAGATATATATATGTATATATGTACTTTTGTTAACTTCATTTACTATTAGCTTTGACAAAAAACAATAATATCAATAACAATAATACAAGATTTTCTATGTTCGATTGGTTATAGTAATTTATTTTCTTTTTTTTCTTTTTCATTTTTTTTTCCTCATTTTTCTTTCATTTTTATTATACCTAATCGTTTTAATTATTTATATACCATATATATATTTTTTTTTTACTTTTGATAGAAACAAAATATAATTCGTACGATTAAAAAACCAACGATACCAATGTATAAATTTCTTATATTATTTGATATCATATATCTATGTTCAATATCACGAACTTTAATAGAAATCTTGAATGATTCGCAATGACCTAACCAACCGGATGGTGGTCTATACGGTAACGAACAATCGCCCTAAGAAAATTATTAGCTCGTCGGAAGCGTTAACGAGATTCTGGCAGAGTTACGGCATAGCTGCATTCGACTAGGATCATGCAAGCCACCGGGACATGGTTGCATAGTTGTTGGAGTCGGCGTCGGCGTCGGCCTCGACGTCGACGTTGGCGTTGGCGTCGGCCTGTAAACGCATTATGCACGATACGGTCTCGCCTCATTCTATGTCCTACGACACGACGTCGTCACCTACGATTACACTGGCATGGTATTACGTACTCTACACGAGCTCCTGTTTCCTATGAATTGTTAAACCTCACCGATTCGACCGAATCAACCTAGCGTTCTTTCTATATACATTACTAATTTGGAATACATAATGACAATAGAAATAAATTAGATCTAAGAAGGAATCGTTGAATTTTTTTTTTTTTCAACGAAGAACCTAGAAAGGTTCATCGATAAAATCAACACTTTGTCGGCTATGACATGATTCAGGGGATTCTACTCTTTTATGTTTCTTTTTCATTTCTTTTTTTCCCCATTTTTTTTTCTTTTTTTTTTTTTTTTTTTTTTTTTTTGTTAAATCTATTACAGATCAAATATAAAATTTGTTACGTACACGCATATATATATAAAATCGTTGGATTTTTCTAACGAAGAACCGTAAAAGGTTAATCGATAAAAAACGACACTTTGTCGGCTACGACGTGCATCGCAAGTTCTACTTTTTTTTTCTTTTTTTCATTTTTGGTTTTTTATTAAATCTATTGCAGATCAATTATAAAAATTTTTTTAGCCATATAATATATATATATATATATATATATTAAAAAGTTATAATTAGATGGAGAAAGAAATCGTTGAATTTTACTAACTAGGAACTGAAGAAAAGGTTTATCGATAAAATCAACATTTCGTCAGATACTTTATGTCGCGGTTTCTCCTTTTTACTTTTATTATTTTAAGAAAATTTTTTTATTCGAAAGAATATTATCCCAAGAGAAACAAAAATAATAGCGATATTCTTGGGAATATCGTGTCGTTCTAACTTTTGTTAGCTTTTGAAGCTGTCAAGAGAATACAATATTTTCGTAAGAAAAATTATAAGTAAGCGTAGGTATAGAAAAAGAGAGAGAAAGAGACAGAGAGAGAGAGAGAGAGAGAGAGAGAGAGAAAGAGAGAGAAGACCTTACTTCCTTAGTTATATATGTACTTATAAGTAACATAGGTACTACGGGAGAAGTTTTACAAGCTCTTTTTCCACGACCTCGACTTTTAAAGTTGGAAGACTTTCATCGAATCTCTTCGAGAAAGATTGTGTACCATAGGATGGTCCAATTTTCACACTTAGAACAAGACCGTTGAATTTCAGTAGATAACGTACATCTTGTAGCACAGAACCAAGCAACATTCTCTTTTAAAGGCTATCTACGTGCTCGTGGAATTAATGAAGCTACGCTACTATAACGTTATCGTTTCACTTACAAGGTGAGAAACATAGGGAAGTATCTTAAATAAAAATGTGTATTTTCCGCGTTCGATAACAAGCACATTTTCTTTTAACGTCTTACGCACGAACGTTCACAAATTATTAACATTAAGTGTCGTAATTTTCATGATATCGTATAAAAATCAAGTGAGAAGATTTCAAATTTAAACGGTGATCCATCAAAAAAGGATAAGGGCAACCTTTGCGAACGGGGAAAAAGGAAAAATAAAAGAGGGGAACAAAAATTGAGAAGAAAAAACCAAAAAAAAAAAAAAAGAAAAAAAAAATAGGAAAAAATAGAAAAACGAGAAAAGAAAAGGAAAGGAAAAGAAACAACGTTGAAAAGAAGGGATTCGTTTCAACGTCGTAAATAATTATCCGTTAGTCTCGAAGCAACGATAAAACGAAACTGAGAAACGAAGGCTTTACAAAATCTCGCTTGGAAAACGATGTAACCTACTTAAGAAGTTCGACCATAAGCAAGACCATTTTTCAAGTTCCAAATATGAGCGAGAGAGTAAACGGGAGAACGAAAGAGAGAGAAAGAGAGAGAGAGAGAGAGAGAAAGGATAGGACAAAGTAAGAACGAAGATTTTGGACTGGTGATCTCGAGATAGAAAGAGAAAGAGAAAGAGAGAGATAGGTAAGTACTAGAGAGACTCATCGAGGCGTGAACAAGGAAATCGATGCAAAGGAGAAACGCCGTCAAACGATGGAAAGTTTAAGGAAGGTTCGACGGAAAGGGCGGTTTCGATGAAGGCGTCTCGGCTGCTTGGAGTGCACCAAGAGAGGCAGCATTCGTGGCTGTTAACTGGGATGGGGTGAGACGTTGAGAGTGGGGTGGGCAGACAAAGTAAATCTTAAAGGGTAACAGATGCCGGCACCGTTTTAAATCGCGCGAAAGAAACGTGCTTCTTCTTCTTCTTCTTCTTCTTCTTCTTCTACTACTTCTTCTTCTTTTCTTTCTTCTGCTCGGCCGTAAGATCGTGAAAACAACGATCGAGTTCTCGGTTTCTTCTCTCGTCTTTTTCTTCCTTTTTTTTATTTTTTTCTTTTTTTTATTATTTTTTTTTTTTTTTTTTTTATTTTTTTTCCTTTTTTTTTTAAGAGTTACTTTGTCTACTTATTCTTTAAATAATAAAAAGAAAAAAGGAAGAAAGAAGAACGGAGAATAAAGATTAGACACATTCTGAAGATTGACTTTTAAGGTTTAAATTATTTGAAAGATTTTTTTATATATATATATATGTATATGTATATATATATATATATATATATATATATATAAATTCCTTTTTTTTCTTTTTTTAATCAGAAATATTACAGATGGAAAAAAAAAGTTATTAAATTTTATTACCGAAGAGTCGACAAGTTTATCGATAAAATCAACACTTCTTCAAGTAGTTCGTGTCACAGGTGCATTCGCTCCTATTTCTTTTACTTTTATTATTTTCATAAAATTTATTGTATATATATATATATATATATATATATATATATATATATAATATAAAATATACAATTTATATTTTATATTGGAGGAAATAAAGGAGAATACGATAAGGAGAAGGAAAACCGAAATTGAACTTTCTTTTTTTCTTTTCTTTTTTTTTTTTTTCCTTTTCTTTCTTCCACTCGGCCGTAAGAACGTGAAAGCAACGATCGAGTAGTATTCTACTTTCTTCTACTCGTCTTTTTAAAAGATACTCTATCTAACTATTCTTTAACGAAGAAAAAACAAAACAAAAAAAGGCTGGAGTGGAATGATTTAAGAAAGAAAAAAAAAAAGAAAAAGAAAAAAAAAAAAAAGAAAAAAGAAAAACAAGAAAAATCTTTCGAAATCAATCGTTTTTTCTCTTGAGATCAAATATTTCGTTAGATTTTTTTCGTCTTAAAATTTGAAATGAAAAATCGTTGAAAAGTTCATATTATGCAAAGAGTTAATAATAATGATTGGAAAATGAAATATAAATAACGAACTGCAGGCAATACGTTCTATTATTGTTAAATTATTCGATCGTTCGATAACGGCCGTTCACGGGTACGCGAATATACGAAGAAAATGTACGATGTTATGTTAATTAAGCGGCCGAATAATAGAGCGTCGATTGAAATGGGCATTGACTGACTATGATAATATATTAGTCGTGTACGAACGTTATATTACAAAATACATTCGTGAAATTGGTTGAGTGTTGCAGGTGCGCATATAATTGTTACGCGTTACGTCTCCAAACGTGAATGTTCTCTCGAATGTGTAGATTTGCCAGTTCTCGTACTAGCAAAACGCAATACGGATGAAAGCGAGTCATTAATTTATAGTTGCAGGACGTGCTATTGCTTTTTCCACATATCGGAATATATGTATAATATATATGTATTCGTAGAGTGCGTATCGGAAGTAACCTGGTTGGCTCGTATCCATCGATGTAAAACTAGAGAACATCGGGTTCAATTTTTCATCAATCGAAAACGATGGTAATGTTTGAAAAATTGTAGATTTTATCATTATAACCTTTAAATTGAATCGTTAAATGTAAATATATTAGAATAGTGTAAACTAATGTAATAAATTATTGTTAATATTTTTTAATACTATTAACATATATATATCTATATAATGTTTGATATGTGTATTTTATTTTGTTTTATTTTTAAAAAGTAATAAAGAATCAAAACGATCTACTTACATGTGTCATAGATTTATATAATAATGATATATATTTATAAATTAATAATTTATTAAATATATTTATTTCTTCCATATCATTTAATTATATCATTTGTCAATCTATCGTATAATAGATATATTATAAGATATAATAATTAATAAAGTGAAGAGAATTACTTTAGTTTAATTTGATCCTTCTTCTTTATAAACTCAGTAACCACAGTTAGCCAATATTAGGTAAGGTTGAACGAATAAGGAAAGTACGTCAGTGAGTGGTAGCAAGTCCAAGGGAATAGAGTTCTGCAGTGACAATTAGCGAGTCCAGTGTGGTTTCGGTTATGTCTCGCGAGAGTTTCTATATTGTGCCATAAAAGACCCAACGTAAACCGAGATAATGGGTCGACTTGGTCCACTTAAGGGTAAGGGAACTTACGAGGCGCGTACGCGAGACTAGCTATGTTGTTTCGTCGATCCTCTCACCCTCTTCCAACCGTAACCTTACTTGCCTCATGCTCGTAACATTTGCAGTCGAAGGGTTCAAGTACGGTCTCAATTTATGTGTGTGCCATATTACTACCGCATCGTGTAGTAACGACGGCTAGAAAAGACCACGTATGGTATACGAAGAGAAGGATGAAGAGGATAAGAGAAGGAGGAAGAGGAACCACGAAACTGACTATCATACATATATATATATATATATACGCACATACACACACACACACATATAAATACAAAGACACCAGACTACTATCGACGTCAATAAATTATAAAACGACTTCGACTCGTAGTAAACTAGTAAATGGAAGTTACCTGTTACACGGATAGAGCTCATTGTAGTTCTTCGATTATTTCTACTTGGAATTTTTTTTCTATCCATTCCTACCACCTCCCTAGCTCTCCCCTCCCGCACTCACTCCCCCACCCCTCTCCACTTCCTATCCTCCACGAATGATACTCTCGAACGCCGAAATACTCGAATAAATGTCCTTTAGTTTTTCTGAGATATCGTTATCTCTTTTTCTAATAGTTCGACAGGATTCTAGATTAATAACAATCGTTAAAGAATAAGACTCTCGAAGATCGAGATATAATTCCGTAGAGAAAGACGTAGACATCACTTGGCCCGCATCCATTTTTGCGCGATACTCGAAAGAACCAGTAAGAAGTTCGATCCTATCAGCGTCGTCCGAAAGCGGAAACGGATGATTGCTTCCGAAACGTCGCACTATTTTCTAAGTTTCTCTACTCGAAATCGAGAGAAAGAGAAAGAAAGAAAGAAAGGGAGAGAGAGAGAGAGAGGGGGGAAATGGAAGGCAAACGGACAGGCTTACTTCGTTGTACGATAGAAAATTCTACGGGACATTATAGAACTCGAAGCCAGAAGAGCGGGCTACTTGTTCTCCGTACGATACATTATTTTTCAACAAATATGACGTTTCCGAGAGCGAAAAGAAAGTTGAAAATATTTTCTAGAGAGGCTTTCGCCTCATGTACGATCAAAGGGACATACTTTTTTTTCGCGAGATGTTCTTAAAAAAGTGTTGAACAGACACACACACACACACAAATACACACATTATACATACATACATACATACAGAGAAATAGAGAGATACACATACATATTTGTACAAGAGACACGACGAAAAAGAATGTTTATTATATGAAATTATGTTTCTAGTGTGAAAGAAGGGGCTGCGTTGGCACAAAAGGAGATTCATCTCTCTCTCTCTCTCCCTCTATCTCTCTCTATCTCTCTGTCTCACTTTCTCTTCGAAGAAGAAGAAGAAGAAGAAGACTCGCAATAAGCTTTGTTCCTAAGTTTTCGCGGTCTTGGAAGTTCCTTTTCGAGACTCCGCTTTCTGCCAAATTTAAAGTAGTTTCACAACGTACGCTTACTGCAAAACCTTCGAGCAGCGATTTACTCCGTCTACCACGTTGCGAAAAAGAAGTGCGAGTTCTCCCTCGGTTTCGGAGTACCGATTCGCTCCGATGCAGAAAGTCTATGCGCGCACTTTTTTCTGAGAAAACTTCCTCCACCAATCCCCCTCCTCTATCTTTTTCTAACTCTTTCTCTCTCTCTCTCTTTCTATAGATTCACGTGGACGCGAAGAAAAGAGAGATTTCATAGACGTAGAGTGCTCGTTTAGGACAGATAGACGTCTGAGGAGGAATGATGGACATTGTCGTCTCTTTTCTTTCCTTTTATTTCTTTTTCCTTTTTTCTTTGCCTTTTTGTTTTTTTTTTTTTTTGTTTTTTGTTTTATTCTTCACTTCCGAACGTTCATTCCGAGTTTCGAAATCATCGACAAAAGAGAGAGAGAGAGAGAGAGAGGCTTAGCCTCGTTGTAGATGCTCATAATCGTAAAGAACTATTATTATGATAGAAAATGTCCGAACATTGGACGTACAATGCTTTCCCGCTTTTCATTATTTTTTTTTTTTGAGAAAAATCCAAAAGTTGCGTCATTGAAGTAGTATCCTACAAAAATTTTCGAAAGTAAGAAAAAGGGAGACAGAGAGAAAGACAGAGAAAGACAAAGAGAGAGAGAGAGAGAGAGAGAGAGAGATAACATAGCGCGTGACGTACACGAGAATGGATCGTACAAGTAGATAGTATCTATATAAATATACATTGTCAGTGTCTGTTGAATCTGGGTTAAATAAATACGAGATGACAGTTACACCGTCCCAGTTCGAATTTTCGCCTTCTACTGTTTCATTCTCAAGGGAGACGATTGGTCGGATTAACGTCGAGCACGTTTGTTTGTCTTGCCTTTTCGTCTCATCTCTATCCAGAGATGAAAATGAAGCTAAGGACAGCTTCTAATTCGTCATCTCGTTAGGTGTATATTAGAAAGCTTCACGACCTCTTCCTCCCATTCTATATATCTCTCTCTCTGTCTCTCTCTCTCTCTCTCTCTCTCTGTCTCTCTGTCTCGTTCCTAAGAACCAAGCACCCACCGAAGTACGACAACTTCCAACGAAGATAATTGTTCTGGGTTAATGCTTAACGATCTTTCGAGCCGTCTCAAGTAGAACAACTACGTAGGACTCTGAGCTTCCGGAACGTATTATTTTAAGCTCTTCTCATTCTCTCGTGAAAAATGAGAAAAATAAATCATAGTAGAGATTGTAGATATAACCGAAAAAATCTCTGTCCGTCTATCTGTCTCTCTTTCTATTTCTCTCTCTCTCTCTCTCTCTCTTTCTCTCATTAAGTGTTTCTTTCTTTTCGCATATTTCAACAATTAGTATCGAACGGTTCCTATTTTGTATGTAACTACGACGTTCGACCTTTAATTACTCGTTTCGTTGAACGGACAATTAAGAACTTAACTTAGCGCGACCGTTCAGGGAAAAGCTCCCAGTGGAAACTGCCAAGTTAATTATCCTAACAACGTCTAGTTATATAGTATAATAATGGTTGTTCTATCAACGTCTAAAAAATAATTTACTTTTCGAGGACAGGAAGTAAGAAATCAGTTTTGATCGTTAAGAAGGAGAAGAAAAAGAGAGAGAGAGAGAGAGAGAGAGAGAGAGAGAGAGAGAAAGAAAAGAGAAAGAAAAAAATACAAAAAAAAAAAAGAAAAAAGAAAAGAAAAAAAAGAAAAAAGGAATAAAAAAATTGAAGGAAAAAGACGATGTTTCCTAACTGACGAAAAATTTCCACGCAGAAGCTAATAATAGCCTTTAACGAAAGTGCAGAGAAAAAGAGAGAAATAAATATTGGGAGAGGGGGGAGGATAGGGGGGGGGGGGAAAGGAGAGATAGAAAGAGACAGACAAAGAGAGAGAAAAGGAAAGATAAAAGCACAAACTATGCGACTCCCCGGGCAGCCGATCTTCGGCCATTACCTACCCTCGGCACTCTGCCAGTAACAATGAAAAGCATCTCGGAATAATGTAACGCGCATCCACGGGAAATGAGGATCCAGAGAGACGTATGCGCTGCCCTACCAATACATACATATGTGTACGTTCGGGAACAATATTCCCGGACGCATCTTCACGTACAAATGGCCGATTCTTCGAGATGCCCGTGCATAATATCGACGTGCCTTTTTCACTAGATGATAGCACGAATGCTGCGAAATTTTCCTCGATGCTGACCTTCCCCTTCTTCGATTCGTTCTATTTATTTCTCACTCTTTCATTCTCCGGTCTGTCTATTTCTCGGAGAAGAAGAAGAAGAAGAAGAAGAAGAAGAAGAAGAAGAAGAAGGAAGAGAAGGGGAAGGATGAATCCTGTTTTATATTCCTTTGGATCGATTCGATGATGACGAAGAAGAAGTAGAAAAAGAAAAAGAAAAGGAACGCCATTCACACTTCTTCCGTAAGCACGAAGCTTTTTGGACAAGCTCGACGAATCTTAAAGCGATTTCTTGCCTCCGTAGGAGGATGATGGATAACTAAAGAATTTCGATGTACCCGGTGTTACCAAAGGCGTTGTGCTTATTTCCGAAAGGAGTTTCGCAGTCTATCTGTTAGCTCGTCTTACGAACATAGAGAGCAACGATGTGGAGTAGAGAAAGACAAATGGCAGAGACGGTTGGGGTGGATTAAAGACAATTGAACGCAGCCGAGTTGGAACTAACAAGAGCTTTACATTGACGGTACTCTCTCTCTCTCTGTCTGTCTGTCTCTATCTATCTTTCTCTTACTCTCTGTCTCTCGCATTTATTCGTGGGTATACACCATCTTACTCTGAATCTTCACGAATCCATTGTTGCATTATGTAAGTCAATTTAAGTAAGAGAACAGCGTAAAAGTTGTCCAGTTGAGAATCACTTTAACATGAAAAGAAGAATCTATTTGAAGAGTAACCCATCGATCTTTTTAGATTTATCATATGTTAAAATAGTTCTTGTGACTACTTGAAACAAAGAAAAAAGAATAAATAAATAAATAAAAAAAGATGGTATTGACTGGTATCATTAAAAAGTACGGTTCATGTACACTCATGTGAAATATTGTTGAAGTAAATGGTTTTGATGTTACGTATGCACAATCAATAAAGGAAATGAATCTTTCCAAAGACCTCGAAAGATGAGAGACATAGAAATGAGAATGTCTTTAGGAACGAGGTTTCCTTAAATATCAAGGATCATAATATATCGTCACAATGGACGAACGTACAATGAACGAAACTTTATAGCATTCGTATGTAGATATATATATATATATATATATATATATATATATATATATATATATATGTATCTCCTTTTGATCGAATAACTTCGGAAAATGACAAGGATAGGTATCCTTTGTACGTGATTATATCGAAATTTTAATAGGTTCTTTCATTAATCAATATGTAAAAGAATCAAAGAGAGAAAGAAAAAAATATAAACAATATAGATAATTAGACAGATAGATGGATTAATAGATGGATAGATAGTGATATCGTAGAAATCACGTCAAATTGATCTTCTTTGATTCAATGTAAACGGTTGTAAAAAAAGAAAAGAGGAGAGATAAATTAATTTGCACCAACAGTTTTTTTTCCATCCTTACGTCTAATATTCGTATGCATATGACAAAAGTAAAATGAGTTGGGTGCGTTTAATAAAAATTCATCGAAGAAACGGACAAAGAGAGAATTAATAGTCACCAATAAAAAAATATGCTCCAAACAAAAGAGAATACAAACGATCGAGCGTAATCATCCAGACGGGTGTTGATGCACGAGCTTTTTCGTTGAAGTAACGTGCAATTTGGTACAGGACGAGCAACGTATACGTAGAACATGCATTCTCTTCGTGTTTTGCGGTACTTCCGACGACTGAAAACGCGACGTCGATTCGCAAACAGCATGTATACGGTATGTATATATTGTTGTTTGTTATTGTTGTTGTTGTTGCTGCTGCTGCTGCTGCTGCTGCTGTTGTTGTTGTTGTTGGTTTTTTGTTCCTTTTTTCCCTCGACGGATCATAAAAGACGAGTGAGCCGTATCCGGTCCTCCTCACGGACTCCGGATATCCGTACTCCGGTTTCCATCCTCGCTTTCTCTCAAGCCATGATATTTGTCCTTGTTTGAGAGAGAAAGAGAGAGAGAGAGAGAGAGAGAGAGAGAGAGAAACAGACATAGAAATAGTACGCATTGTAGAGGACGCGTTACAAATTTAACGGAAACGTATGTAACGTAAACTAGTAACATCGAGAGAATATCGAGAGAATCGAGATATAAAAGGTATTGCTCTAGTTATTTTAAATAATTAATTTAAAGATGGTATAGGGATTACACGATAAAAAAAAAAGAAAAGAAAAAAAAGAAAAAAAAAAACTATATCACAATTTTGAATTGACATTAAATAATTTTCATTGAATAACATAAATGTTAGTTGGTAATGAATTTTGTAAAATTTATTAGAAAAATATTTTTTTATGATTTCCTTCGTTAAGACTTAAATGGATCACTCTTATAAAAAAACGTTTATTCGAAAGAAAATGAAAAGGAAAATGAAAAATGAAAATAATCTAAGATGATTGATTTTATAAAATATACTTAAAATCAAATAAATGAAGTTTAATTAAAAATTTAACATAACAATGAATATTATCGTATTTTCTATTTGACTTATCAAAGAAAAGTATTTGAACGAGTATGTCGATTTATGTAAAATCTCTTCGATTGTCAACGACATTCGAATCCTTTCCAGTTGGAGCCGAAGGATCGGACGACAATCGAGAAAAGCAAAGTAACATTTACGAACTAAGTTTAAGACGCTTTTCGTTTACGTATACATATACATATATAAGTATAGTTGAAAAGTCCATACCGCTACGTTCGAAACAACCATGAAAGTTATATACAAGATTGCCTTCTATTCTCGTTGAGAATAACAAAGGTTGATATATCGGCTTTAAGGGAGAAAACCTTCGAAAACGATTCGTGCATCTATCGTTGCTTAATCGAATCTCTTTTCACTCGAGAAACGTCAGAAAATAACGGAAGACGCGCCAACTGGAAGCAAAAACTCAGTTCAATTTTGCGATATTCCACGATTTGATTGGAACTATATTCTTCAATGATAGAAAGAGACATTTTTTTAATAACTTCTCTCTCTCTCTCTCTCTCTCTTTCTCTCTCTATCTCTATCTCTATCTCGTCCTTTTACTTTTTAATTCGTTTTAACAAAGGATCGGTGGTTCGTTAAAGAATGCGTCACTAAAACAGGATCATTTCTCGTTAAACTCGCTTCGATGTCGTTGTTAGTTGCCATTCAATGTGAGTCAATCATTTCGCGGTCATCATAAATCAATCTGTTTTTTCCTATAGATAATAAAACGAGCCTTCCCCTTTCTTTCGTTTTTTCTCCCCCTTTCTTTTTCTTTTTCCTTTACCTCTTCTTCTTCTTCTTCTTCTTCTTCTTCTTCTTCTTTTGTTTACTTTTTATCTTTTTCATTTTTCTCTCCTTCTTTTTTTTTCTTCTTTTTCCTTTTTTTTTTTCTTTTTATCGTTACCAGAGATTGCAAGCCCATTAAGGACAAAGGAATGAGAGAAATGCGAGCAATTTTCCGAGCGATCAATCGCAATCTCGATTGTTACGGTCTATTAACTATTTGCGGTATTTTACATTTAGATAGGAGAGATCTCTTCTCTCGGATATATGAGAATGCGACCGCAAAAGATTAATATCAGTATCAGAAGATACGTATCTATATATTCGCGGCTTCTAGCCAATATCAGGTACAATCGGTAAGTTTCAAATTTGCCACAGCTTTTCATTGTTAGACTTATCTTTTTATCGCGATCGCAAGGAAAATCATTTCGATGGAGCTCCCTGATCGAATCAGAAAAAACAAAAAAAAAAGAAAAGAAAAAAGGAGAGACACTCGTTAGATAAGGAGAAATGAAAATCGGTTATAATTGGGAAAAGAAAATGTACGATTGGTTTTGATTTGAGAGAGAGAAAAAAAAAAAAAAGAAAGGAAAAAAAAAGAAGGGGAAAAAAAATGAAAAACACAAGGAAATCATTGCGAATTTTGTATGTTTTTTTTCTTTTTTCCAAAGATAACTCGTTTATTTTTGTTTCGTTTCATCGATTTATTTATATTTTTTGTATTTTTTTTTTTTCTTTTTTTTTTTCTCTTTTTTTCTTTTTTTTTCTTTACTCCTCTCTCCTTGTATTTTTCCTTTTTGTTTTGTTTCATTTTATTTCATTTTTTCGAACGTTTCTGCATACATACACGAAATTCTTTTTTCTTTTTTTTTTCTTTTTTTCTTTTTTTCTTTTTTTTTTTTGTTTTTTACGGAAAATTTTTTTTTCCGGTGAAAATAAACCGAACGAGAGGAGTACTTTATTTTCTCTCTTTTTTTTTCCTCTTTTTTTTTTCTTTTTTTTTTTTTTTTTTAACGAGCTAATGTATTCGCTATGATATGTATGCACTTAGGAAGAAGAGTGAAGATGGAAAGAGCGAGAGAGAGAGAGAGAGAGAGAAAAGTAGATGGCATATAATTATTTACCATATCGTCGTTCGATGTATCATCGAAGCGAACAAGAACGATCCGCATTGCAACGATGAGCTTTCTGTGTCCTTTCTATCTCTCTCTCTCTCTCTCTCTCTCTCTTCTACTCTCTATCTATTTATCTATCTATCTTTCTCTCTCTCTCTCTCTCTCTCTCTCTCTCTCTCTCTCTCTCTCTGGTTCTCTCATTCTGTTCCCTCGCACGAGGTCGGGACTGGGTTCCGTTGAAATTCTGTGTTACGCGAGCGACGTCCAATAATGAAAATCGATTACCCATCGGTGCTCGTGCTTACACCGGTGCGCGTCAAAAGCTCATGTATGTATATAGGTATGTATATATAGAATGTCCGTACAGTTGCCACGTATAGTTACCATCTCAACCTACCACGATCACTATTATAACGTTTCATGGTGTATGTTAGCCGATATGCGCACGCGTGAACGTTAATCACCTGGATTTTCGGTACTAGCACTTCATCCAGTGTAGTCTTCGAAACACGCATATATATACTTAATTAATTTATAATGGTCGTTGTAAGTATAGATTTTAATAAAATAATAAGGCCTATATATATGCATACTTATCCGATAAATATGATATTTATTCATTCAGAGAATTTCCTTTGTTTTATAATTTCTTATAACTCATAGCGATAATGATGATTCATGAGTAATAAGTTCTTATAAATAAGGAATTAATATTACAATAAAATGATACTTGTTATTAATATAATACTTTCATAATTAGAGTTCTTAATTATATTATTTTTCATATGTATTACCTCAATTTATATATATATATATATATATATATATATATATATATATAAATTATCGTAATAATCTCATTACTTATAACGAAACTAATTTATAAATTAACTCAATACTTACTGTCTCATTTTGTAAGACCAATCGCATAATCGAAATCTCTTGGAGTTTTCAAAAGACAAGTCATTAATTTTAAACGAAGAAATCTTGTCAGTTCTTGGTGAGAAAGCCAAGTCAAGCTCGTAAATCGAACTTGTCGTAGATGATAGACGCCCGCCTTTCGATGAATCTTTTTAGTCACGTTACATAAGAAAAGAGGCAGCTTGAGACTTTATGGACGGGGGGTGGGGGAAGGGAAAAAAGAAAAAAAAAAAAAAAGAACCGGTTACGACGTATTCGCGAAAGGCGTGTCGAACATGAAGCTCCGAACGAAAACGTCCTGGAGCTTCGACGAGCCGTAAAATTCTCAACTTTAAGAACGCTGGCAGGAAGAAAATCAATTAGGCTGCCTTCGACAGTCACGTCGGCATGATTCAGGAAGCCAATAAATCTGAGTGCAGCGCGACATCAGCACCTCGAGACTTAAAAGCGGGATACCCATCGTTGAGACTACGACTACGTAGTCTATCTCGCTTTCTTCTTTCTTCCATCCTTCACACTCATTTCCGTTTCCTGTACGTTTCATTGAACTGCATAGTTCATGCTATCGGAGCTTGTAATGAGCTAAAGAGAGGAAAGAAAGCGAAGCAAATGAAATACATACATACATACATATATATATATATATATATATATATATATATATATATATAAATGTATATAATATAAGTATATAGTTCGTTATCGATTCAAAGAAAAATTCACTTCTATTTATTAATGATTTTCTATTTCATTTCTTCTCATTTAAGTAAGTAAATTAAATTGGACAAATGTAATAAGTTCAATCAAAATGTTAATCATTTCATCAAATTCACAGAGCATAATCATAATATCACAAAAGATAAAGTTAATACTTTAAATGCATAACCGTGTTTAAATTATACAAACGGCCGATTTGCGAAAATAAAAATAAATAAATTGTCTAATAATTAACGAAACGAAAATATTGAAATTTTAAATGCGAACCTGTTGATCCTTAAAAACACAATGAAAGATGATCTATTATTATATAAAATCAAATTGCTAAGATTATTTGTCGGATAATATTTTATTAATGATAACAAAATTTCTTCAATTTAATCGACATTTTAAATTTAACGTTGATAATATTATATTAATATAGTATAATTATATTTGTGAAAGACATTTTCTTAACAACCCACCAATTGTCTCATTTTTTTAGTATTAGTTATTGCATTTTACATTTAAGAAAAATGGATGTCGAGATTTAAGGATGTTACATAATAATAAGTTTTGACCTAGTTACATTTCGACGAATTCACAGAGAAAAATCCTATCTTTCCGACATATATGTATGTATGTATATATGTAATGTATAAGTAAGCGCGAGCTTTTTGTGTTGGTTTTGCGCACGATTATACGACGAGTTTTTAAGCTGTTACATACATACATAAATGACCTATCGTGTTTAACGAAACTATGTCGGTGCACATCCCTAGACAGTAATGACTTTCCAGTTGGCGAAGAACCAGTAATACAAAAAATTGTCGGTGCTGCTGAAATAAGTATATAGAGAAAAATATATATAGTCGAATAAATAGGCAGGATAACACCGATCGATATATCGAACGACCGAATCCTTTCTGTTTGAATTTTTCAATCGAAGCACTTAACGAAATGCAAAGCTACGCGTAAATAACTACGTAAAACGAACGCCTTTTTGTACTATTGAATTCCATGAAGGAATTGAATGAATCGAAAATCCCACGCCGGTCTAATCCATCCAATGAACTTCTCATAATTACTTAGCTTATCCAGCCAGAAAGAGCGAGAAAGAGAGAGAGAGCCAGAGAGGGGAAGAGAAAAGAAAGAGAGAGAGAGAGAGAGAGAGAGAGAGTAAGCTCGGGAAAAAAAATGGATCACATTCTTTAAAAAGCATTTTCGTGTCTAACGTACTTCGAAAGGAGGCCATCATTTTTCTTTCCTTCTCTTTCCCGGTCAATCCATAACTTTTTACTTAATGCATATACCTATGTCTTATGACGTAAACTTCGCAGATTAAAGTACAGAAAAATTTCTTGGGGAAGTTTCATCATTGACTTCGGAGCGTCGATCTTGAGAAGTTTTAACGATTCTTCAAGTTCTCGATATAGAAAATTCAACTTGAAATGAGAAGAGTATAACTCACGGTCAATTCGAATTCTTGAATTATCAAATAAATTTATCCATTACTCTAGAACGATATATATTTAATAAAAATTTTAACGTTACTTTGAACTATTCAAATCTATCAATGACATACATCAATTATTATTAAATATTATCTATATCGATCAAATTATCGATGATAATACATTAGAATAAAAACCTTGAAATTATATATTTTTCCAATTTCAATAATAGATCAAGAAAATGGGAAGTGAGAATTTGTGGTATGGTACTTTCATAAATAATGGGAAAGGATCGAGGAAGAAGCGTGAACAGGTTGACATTTTAGGGGGTAGAGGTGGGGGGGGGCCCAAAAAAAAAGACGGAAAAGAAACGATTCATCCAACTTCTTACTTCGCGTCTTTCGAGACTTTGTTTCGAGGGTTACGAAGAACGAAAAAAAAAAAAAAAAAGGAAAAGAAAAACAAAAAGAAAAAAAAAACAAAAAACAAAGAGAAAGAAGGAAGAAGGAAGAAATAAAATGGGGAAAAAAGGAAAGAAAAAAGGTAAAGAGGAAAGTTAAGTGGAAGGGTGATTTAACCAATATAAGCCCAAAAGTCCAGTTTCTTCTACGAGTGTCCCCTTCATTCCCTTCATTTTCTTCGTTTTCATCGACCTCTTCTTTCTTTACTTCTCTCTCTCTCCCTCTCTCTCTCTCTCTGTCTCTCTCTCTCTTTTTTCCCCTTTCCCACTTCTCCGAGGTCAAAAGAACCGAAAATTAATTGCCTTAACGTGGCTTCTTTTTCCCAAGCGAAAATGTTTTCGTAGTCCTGCGACATCGTAATTATTTCTCTCTCTCTCTCTCTCTCTCTCTCTCTCTCTCTCTCTCTCTCTGTCTTTCTCTCTTTCCTTCTCTTTCTTTTTTATACTATATATTAAAGTGAACGACCATGATGAAAATTGTAGGCATGACCGTGACTCACGGAAAATACTGGGGTGGTAATCGTTCGAAGCGTATTTTCATTAGAAAGACAATTTGAATCGGCCAGTTGATACGATATCAAGCGGAATATTATCTATTTTACCTATTTTACGAGAGCACATCCATCTCCATATTGTGTTACATGAATATTCAGTAGTGCACGATATAGATTGCATCAAGCGCTCGCGTAAATTTTTGATATATACACTTCATCTAACGCGTGATAAAACCGTCGACCACCGTCGACCGTCAGCATCATGAATATCTATTATCCCTTATTTATATTTGCCCATTAGACGTAGCTATTATATAATATTCGGAACTGCTTGGTTACACTAGAAGCCAACGACAACGACGATGTTGGTGGGCCCATCGAGGTCACTATTTTACGATCGTCGATAATGACTGTAACACCGTTTTCATCGAGAAACCTATCCCGTACATCTATCGATGAAGCGCATAATACATTGCATAATGAAATTTGTATTACTTTTACTAGGAAAATCTAAGAGATCAAAAATTATGGTTATGCGTAAAATATCAATATATATATATATACACACACATATATATATATATATATATATATATATTATATTTAGAAACATCGAATTCTGAAATATAAAATAATATTAAAATTTATCGTACGAATTTTATTTCGATGATGGCTTAACATTTGTACGTAGATTTTTTTTCTTTTCTTCTTTTTTTTTCTTTTCTTATATTTATACGATTTACCAACGTATCAAGTTGATAAATAAATCAATAAGCATAATTAATGAGATAATTCAAATATTAATACGTAATATAATTATCTCAATCGAATTTTATTACTTTTATATGATAAATATTAAATATAACGTACGGATCTAGCGAAAAGATCATTCTGAACTCGAATGCGACCGTTCAAAAAAAAAATAAATAAATAAAACAGAGAAGAAAAAAGAAACTTTCAATATAAAAAAAGTCCTTCAAAAAATGAATTCGCAAGGATTTAAAAGTGTATCTTTCATTCGTGATTCTATCTTCTCGTTGTCGACGATATTTGAAATATATTATTATATAATATCAACGCGATAACAATGAGAGATTTCTCAAATCATATTCAAATACTATAAATACCGCAATTATATTTATTTGCAATTCAGACTCACTTAGGAAACTAATAGGATTTTGTAGATGGTATTCTAGACGAGCATCCAAACTGTCTATTGGCTAGTTTCAGAGAGTCGCAGAGAAAGAGAGAAAGAGAGAGAGAAAGAGAGAGAAAGAGAGAGAGAGAGAGAGAAAGACGTGCACACACATACAATCAGAGAAGAGAGAATCACGTATCGCGATTTGGACGTTGTCGGTCGACCGGAAATAGCCGATATCCACGTCAATGTAAAACTCGTAATTCACGAAGGTTCCAACGTTCAGGCTTCGTAGACAGAGAGGCGCGTTCGATGCTCTCGTTGATATATATATGTATATATATGTGTATATATATATATATATATATATATTCGTGTGTATACGTGTATCTATGTGGCCTTGTGTATGTTTGTATGTGTACGTGTGTGTAAGTCCATGTACGATAGCATTTGTGTCAGTGATTCGTAGGACCTTTGCATGCACAGGAGATTCGTGCGCGTCGACGTATCGATAGCATTGGCGCGTTCATCCGTTTCGAGTCAAAAACTTTAGCTGGCCCGTACGCTCGAGGAGAGAGCAATGGGAGGATCTCAATGAAAGACTGTATCGATCTATCGTTTCCTTCGTCCATATCGTTTCTCTTTTCGCGTCTACGAGATCGTTCGTCTTTCGAGACTTACTTTATCGATTTCTAACCGATTCGTTCGACCGTGTATGTTAGACAGGAACAAAAGGATAGAATTCCGATCGATCGTTTTTTGAAACGAAAATTGGTACGAAGTTCGCACGAGAAATCGCCCTTAATGGGTTAATACTCTCTCTCTCTCTCTCTCTCTCTCTCTCTTGATTATTCGAGATCTCGCATACTCGCCAGTGAGTAACCTAACGTAAGTAACGGCAGTACGTTTCAAGTTCTTGCTCTGGGTAAATGTAATGGAAATCGCTGACTTCGAGGACGGAAAATACGAGTTGCGACGATAAAGTGGCCCTCTTCCGCGACGCAATTAAGTCGCGTGACTGAAACGGCCATGGAAGGCCGTTCAAGCTTTCTTCATCTAATTCCAACGATTATATTAGTTTTACGAGTAATAAGACTGACCTCATAACATTCTCGAAGAAAAGAAAGTCGTATAAATTCGAATACTACCAGCTGTAAAGATTTGTATTTTGTCAACGTAGAAACGATTTCTTATATAGGGTTATATAAAAGAGAAAAAAAAAAAAAAGAAAAGAAATGAAAAGAAAAGAAAAGGAAAGAAAAGAAAAGATAGAGAGTGAGAAAAACAAATTTAATCACAAGTTCTAAGGTCTTTATTGGTCAATGTCTCCTTTAGATATTGCCCTGGGCAAAGGAAGATATAGAACTCTAAAACATTGTGTTCTTACTTTCTTTCTTTTCTCTTGATCAGCGCTAATGGAAGCGTCTAAAACAAACGCTCTCACGTCCTTATCACCGAGCCTGGATCTCTTTTCATTAATTGTTATTATTTTTTATCAGAAATTTTCTTCAAATTTTCTTACGTACGAGAATTGTGATGTATACGTTATTGGAAATAATAATTTTATGAAAGAATTATTAAAAACTCGCAATGTTATTTGATATTTTGTTATTATTTTTTTTTTATAACAAATTTTATATAGGAATATATTTATATATTTTTTTTCTTTTGTTTTTCCTTTTTTTTTTTTTTTTTTTTTTTTTTTTTTTAATTATTATCATCTCATCGATGATGGACGAATAAAAGAGCTCAATTTTGTACATGCAGCGAGGCCATTTAATTAACCAACACAGTAACCACAATACGTTATCGCTGTTGCAAAGGGTAAATAGACGTACAGGACAGAAAAGAAATGCCGAGTGATTCGTTTCGTAAAGCGGAAGCGACATGACAAATTCGTTACCGGTAGATACGCCCCGTCAACCTGTTTTTTACGGTTCGATAGAGTAATTCCGGCGTCCGATGACAGAAACCGATATTTGCGGTTAGTCGTTAAATTCCACGATACTTTGAATTCCGTCGAAGTGTTTCCATCGATATTTGATGATTTATTTGTTTTTCTACTGATGGAAAATATGCCGACACAATGTTATACATTGGAACCTTGATAAAGATTAAAGGCCGAAAGAATTTCTTATATCTATTATCGATATCAAGAATTTTTTTTTATAAACAAAAAAAAAAAAAAAAGAAAAAGAAAAACAATATAACATAATTGTTTATTTTAAATAAAAATACGTTATATCTTGAAAAGAAAAAAAAAAAATATATACATATATATATATATAATAAATATAAATTTAAAACATAAATATTTTTTTATACTCATTTGAAAATACTAAACTTTCGATTGTTTTCGTTAAAGCTTATACAATCGTTCGGATCAATTACTTATTTTCGAAAAATAATAAATAAGATGAAAGATATGTATTTAGATGTTATAAAATTTTAATTTCCCTTTTTAAATTATATATAAAGAGATAGCCGAATTTTTTTAATTCATGTTATTACCAGTTCAAAAATGTTTAAATTCATCAAAAAGAATATCCCGCGAGGCACAAGATGCAACATATAAAAAGTTGAGTTAACTACGTCTTCGAAATAAATAGTTAGGACTTCCTAACATCCAACTTCAATTTATATCCAATTTTCCACGTCGATGTTTCCTCAAACTCATCCGGCATGAGTCTTTCCCTGAAACAAGCCAAGTTCTCATTTCCCTGTTTATTAACACTGACCGTTGTAGACGTCGCATGAAAGTTTTAATATCAAAGTCATCTTAACGTTAAACGAAGATTCTTACATTAAAATCGAATCGCAAAAGGGAACGAATTTATACGCTGTAAAATCATACATATTTATATAAAAGAAATCCATAGAATGTAACTTTTTTGATTGTAATACAATTAAATAATATAGATATTATTTACTGTGATTGAAAGGGGCCATAATGGGAAAATGGAATGGAAAGTAAAAATGTCGGGAAAACATTTTTGCGTAGACGTTTTCTTTTCGATTTCGAAAGCAACGTCACTATCGAAGTCAGCAAGTTCGCCAACAATGTAATTTTACGAGATCGATCGAGAAAGAAAAGTTATTTCGTAGGGACATTTTACGACGGAAACATTGAGCAATAGGACTTTGGTAATATCGAGTTCGTATTCGATCAAAGAAATCAAATCGAGAGAAAGGGAGAAAATGAAAATGAGAAGACGAGAGAGAGAGAGAGAGAGAGAGAGAGAGAGAGAGAGGATCGTTAAAGGGAGACAGCGAAAGAGAGAGAAAGAGAGGGATATAGGACTTTGATAATTAGTCCGACGTTCGTGCTTGAAAGAGAATTCAGGTAGGTTAAGCTATACGTTTTCTACCATCGTCAATAACCATCGAAGTTGCGAAACAGCCGTAACAAAAGGTGGAATTAATTAGGATGGGACGATCACCGGTTTGGTGAAATCCCGCTGGCAACGGTCCAGTAAACAAGTAGGTATTGATTCAGATGGCAAAGGTAACGTGGCCGCGGGGAGAGCATGGTGGGGTAAAGAGGAGGATGAGGATGAGGAGTAGGAGGAGGAGGAGGAGGAAGTGATGGAGGTGGAGGAAGAGGAGATAGAGGTGATGGTGGTGGGATGTAGGAGGGTGGATTAGGGTGGGGGCCTCGACTCGCATTAACCGCCTGTCGTACGTATTTATCCCGAAATTTATATCCTTGTACATATGTGTCGGCATTTAAACACAGTGGCCGCGCGATGAAAGTTAAACGCGCGAAATACAACGGCGAAACGCTCGCGCGTGTCAATTAGTATTCAATTTATGGGCAGCTCCGAAAAGCATTGGGGCGTAGCTGGCCGTTGCCGGCGTTGGACATGCCGTTCTCGTTCCGTCCGGCTATCCTCTTCCGAAATAACGCCAGGGTTGGATCGGTATCGGTACCGAATGAATGAATGTAGGCGAACATACACGATGAAAAGTAAATAACGCAAATCGCGAGCGCTATCGGTTCCCGTTTCTCTCTTTCTCTCGTTCATTTATTTTTTTTCTATCCTCCTCTCTTTCTCTATCTATCCACGATGGAAATTTTCAATAAAAATACTTGACTTCTTTTTCCTTTATTTTTTTTTTCTTTTTTCTTTTTTCTTTCTTTACTTTCATCAACTAACTCATTCACTCGCTAGCTCCGCGAATTAACTTTCTTTTTTCACGTTTCCATATTCATTCATCGAATTAATTACGAAATACCTATTGCAACGGCTGTAACAAATAACGATGAAGTCTTTCTATTGCGAAAAGTTATTTCTCTTTTAGTAAAACCATAACCGTACGAAAGAAAGCGTTTTAAGAACGTCGTTCCTATCTCCTATAAGTCTTCCATCTCTTTCCTCTGTAACTCTCTTTCTTCCTGGACATTTTCAAGGGGATCCGGACGACCGCTAGTTCGTTTAAAAGAGCTCCGGCTTCGTAGACGAGTCAAGCTTATACACCGACGCGCGCTAAATTTCTTGAATGGCTCGCGCGCGCGCGCGCCCTGACTCCTCCTTATTTTCCGAAATTTTCTTCCTTTTAGCGAGTTGGATTCTACCCAAACTTCGTCCTCGAGTCGTAGTAGTCTCGGCCTAACTTCCGTCTCGCGGAGAGACGAACGATCTTTTCCCCACGACGGATCATTCCTTCTCTTTCTACTTTGTCGCCGGACTACGTCGCGTCGTGTCCTTCCATTTCCGCCCTTCTACTTTTTCACCCCCAAGTCCGATGACCTAGCCCTGTTCTCGTTTCTCTCTCTCTCTCTCTCTCTCTCTCTCTCTCCTTCTTTTCCTTTCTTTTTCTTTTTCCTTACCAACAAACCTTCTAGCAGTGGCAGTAGCAAAGACACCGCCAGCCATCCGGCCGAACTAGCTGCGCCCAAGCCAGCCGAACTTACTTATAACTTATGTTTTCGAGTGAACTTTGCTGGCACTGCGGAATTTTGAAACTTTGATATTCAATAACTCCACCTCCGGCCCAAGGATTCCTCATTTTTCGCTCTTTCAACGGAGAAAGCCCACGTCTTTTTCGTACTATTTTCGTTCGGGTTAGAACATACTACTACTCCATAGGTTTCACCCATCCATACGATCCTATCTCACGTTGCTTCATCGATTTCTTTTTCGATCTATGTCTTATCGGTCATCGATACTCGAGATCCTCGAAGGGACCATCGGCTATCGGTCGTAATTCTTTGAACTTGGGTGCGAAGAAGAAATTAAATTTCAAATGAAATTTCATCTTCGAACATCGACCATCCTATTGTTGTCTCTCACTCTCTCTCTCTCTCTCTCTCTCTCTCTCTCTCACTTTTTCCCTCCCTATTTCCAAACTCTTCGATGAAGGAAAAGAAGAATCACAATAGTTCGTCAGAACTCGCACGCAACCCAGAGAGACGTTTCTCCCAGTGGTCCAGATAAAAAAAGTCGCACAATCGGCCGATATTAGCAACGTAAAGACCTTTTGCACTATCTCATCCCTCTCCTTCTCTCTCTCTCTCTCTCTTTTTTTCTTTTTCCAGCGAACCAACGAAGAATTTTTCCGAGCAAAGTTCGCCGACAAGTTCGACTTTACTTTTCGTATTTACGAGTAGTCGTAAATGCGAACGGTTATATGGCTACCGGTACGTAATACTCTCATACATTAATACTATCGATCGAACATAGACTTCGTTATATTACAAGAAGCGTTTCTAAACGTCTACTACGACGCTCTCTATCTATTGAATCATTTTCGATGAAGCTAATCCAAGATTGACGAATAGAAACTGCGAATCCTCCTGTTATTTTCAAGACTTTTACTTGCTACAGGAGAAATTTCAAACTGGTATTGAACCGATCTTCTTTACTTTGCTCCATCAACTTTCATAATCCTTGATGAATCATGGTAGAAGGCGAGTTCTCACGGTGTGGGAATAAGTCTTTGATATCTCCGATGAATCCAACCCTTATCTTACTCGCGAAGCACATTCTATTGATGTTGAAACTGTCAGAAAGCAGTAAAGTTTACTAAACGAGCCCTTTACTGAATAGGAGAATAGACCTTTAGACAAAGATAAGTATATAGGTATATATTCAAAAAATCGAATATAAATATCCTTTTTTCTTCTTTTTTTTTTTTTCTTTTGATTTTTAAATCGCCATGTAAATTCTATTTGGAAAATATTTAGATTGATCTCTAATAGTTTTAACAAATTAAACCAACTGATTAGATAAGACATAAGTACATACGTATGTTTAGATTGTAATATGAAATGTATATATTTAAAAGAAATTATTAATGCGTATCTGAAGTAATTTTCAAGATAATCTTTATTTATACTATTTGGTATGTCAAAAATGCATTAGAAACTTTTTGCGATTGTACCTAACAAATTATAGATCGTAACACGACAATGTGATCATTATGTTTCTGTTTTCTCTATGTTCTGTTTCTTTAGGTTTTATTTAGCATAGCAATCGCGATCAAGTCGTAGTAGGGCAAACGTCGCGTGAGATCAATGACAAATGATAACTCTTTGTATTTTAATATTTTTTTTATATCAAACTATATATAATTATATTTTGTTTTAGATAATATACATACATACATACATACATACATACATACATACATATATATATATATATATATATATATATATATATATATATATATATACCCATATTTAATCCTTTATATGATATCTCGATAGAGAGTTAATATAAATTGGATTATATAGAATTAATCAAAAGATATGATATTAACTTGAGCAAAAATTGAATAGATTAAAAATGAATTTCTCTTATTTTCTCAATTGAAATAAATAGAAGATATATTACAATAG
Source organism: Vespa crabro (assembly GCF_910589235.1). NCBI lineage: Eukaryota > Metazoa > Arthropoda > Insecta > Hymenoptera > Vespidae > Vespa > Vespa crabro. The sequence continues at coordinate 3,333,182 of NC_060971.1, read as the reverse complement.
ATGAATGATCTTGAAAGAATGAAAAAGAGAATATATAATGATAAAAGATGATTCGTCGTTGATTGCTTAGAACCATTATAACCTTCTAAAACAAAGTACATTTTACAGTTGTCGTGTTAATTCGTAATACGAGTTAAAGGGAGAGAAAAGGAAACTCTCTCGATGCTTATCTACTAGCTAAAGTTTTGTTGGAACGATATCCTTTGCCACTACCAAGAGCATACTACTCACGGAATACTTCCATTTTCCGTCTCCTGTAGTACGACGCTACACATGCGAATTAGCTCCCAGACTTTCTCAGAGTGAAAACTCGCCGGTACTCGAGTTCACGTATCTATCTACGTAGAATTCTACGTAGTTAGCACCGCTAAGAGAAAAGAGAGAGAGAGAGAGAGAGAGAGAGAGAGAGAGAGAAGGATTTTGGAAGGAAGAGAGGTGCCGGACGACGGGTACCCGAGAAAAGAATGGCTTGATGGAGACCCCAATTATCCGTGTAATCTCGGTCGACGAGACGGTAGGTACCTCGAAGGTGCGGTCGCTTTCTTTTTACTTATTTGAGGATGGCGAGGTTAAGTATAACAAGAGACCCTACCGCTATACTTCAGCTCGTCTCGCGGGACGTACCAAAAGAGAACTGTATTAACGTAAAGTCTTATCGATTCTTTCCTTCCTCTCATTCATTTCCAACGCAAAGAAATCTCAAGACTCTCGCATAAACTGTAATCGTAAAATTTTCAACGTCAACGTACACTCACATAATAAATTCGAAACTAATCCTTGGACATTATTGTTCATTGATTTTTGCTTATTTCAAATACGATCTGATTTCATTGATAAATTAAATATAAAAGGATTGTGATGAAATAAAAAAAAAAAAAAAAAAACAAAAGGAAAAGGAAAAAAAAGAAAGAAAGAAAATGAAATTAACCGATTAATACTATTCATATATATTTTAATACGATTGAATAAAATATAATTTAGTAAAATTAAAATTAAAAAGGAAAAGAAATAATTAAGAAAGAAATTAATTGAATTAAATAAAATTTTGTTTCACATTATTTCTATCAGATATTTAATAATTCGTTTTTTTTTCGAAAGATACTATGTTCTATTTAAAATCTATAGAAATATTTATAATACGACACATCGTAAGGTTATTTCGGCCAAGATAAGGTAAAGTATTTTAAGTCGTACGATATAAGAAAATGATGTCTGGTTATCAAAGAAACAATTTGGAATAATGCATCTTGCTGGGTTGTTTTCGAAGTCTCGTTACGACCGAGGACATAAACGTTAACTTCGATAAATTGAATTTACCCGAGATCGTTGTTGGATATTTCCTGGATTTTAACGAAAAATCCGATGGAGAAACGAGAAATGATGTAACAATGAAAATCATATTATACGTAAAAAAATGTGATATACAAAGAAATTCATAGTAACTGAAATTATGAAATGATCAAATTATGATCCATCGTAATTGGGAACGTTGACAATGAAAATATGAGATTTTTCATGGATTAATAAAGATATCCCGGATAAAAAGGATTGACGAAATTAAAGCGTTTGTCTGTCAGTGTGATATATGAGTTTCCTTTGATCAAAGAAATTCCACGTTTTAATAGTTCACAGAAATACAAGGTGAATGTCCAAATGAAGAAAACTCAATTTACACGGACGATAAAGATTCTAAGGATATAGATTTCATTCTACTTCGTCGAGAAATCGTTAATATTCTCGGTATCTAGGATATTACCATCGAGAATTTCAAAAAGAAAAATATTTCAAACGTTTGTTTGAAACTGAAGTAAAAGCTCATTCGCATAAAACTGGTCTAACTACCAAAACTATGTTCGTGAAATTTCAACACGAAATGAAATTATACCGTGTTACTGCAAGTACATGTGATAAACGTAAATAAAAGAAAGAGATAGATAGATATATAGATAGATAGATAGATAGATAGATAGATAAAGAGAGAGAGAGAGAGAGAGAGAGAGAGAGAGAGAAATTTAAAAGCAAAGAAACATAGAGAAAAAAACACGTACGAAGCTATCTAACGTTCGAGTGGATCAACTTTGAAACATCGACGTGCAGGATGTCGTTCCCGTCATCTCGGTAAACCACAGTACGATGTCGAATAAAAAGAGATGGAGAAAGACGAAGAGACATAGGAAGCGACGAGGTTAGCTACTGAAAAGGGACCTGGAGATGGAATAGTGGAAGGGGAAGGAGGATAGGGGAACCGGCGAACGTGCCGTCCGCTTCTACAATTCGAAATTAGTTCCCCGGAGGTTGGAGCGCGGTAGTCCGGTCCTCGGTCATGACAGGAGTAGGTTTTCCCTTGTCCGTCTGGCAAAAGGATCCCAATTAGTCCGTCGACTAGCGAAGCGAGTACGAGCGAATACGAGTGAGTACGAGTGAATACGAGTGAGTACGAGCGAATACGAGCAAAGTATGAACTAGTATGAGCGAGTGCGAGCGAACGCGCGTTCGCGTGGTAAACCGGGTCGTTTCGAGGGCAAAGTGCCTGTTAGAGTGCCGCCGTTTTCGGTTCTGGCAGATAGGGAATAAGAGAGAGAGAGAGAGAGAGAGAGAGAGAGAAAGGGAATGAGGACTGCGGAGAAACGATAAAAGAAGAGACGGCCTCGAGTCGTGGACAATGCAATGCGATTTCGATCCTCTCGCTGGCGTTGCCGATGCAACCTCTACGAGCTAGACATAGAGAGCAGTACCTTTCCCGTAGCTTCTGGAATTTCCTCGTTTTCAATGCACTCGTCGTAAGAGAGAGAGAGAGAGAGAGGGGGGGAAGAGAGGGAGAGACAGAGGATATAGGAGAAAGGGAATGTAGACAAACTCGAATGTGTGGATATATATCCATCGAGAAAAGGGCAGATACTACTAGAAGAGAACTGAGTAGAAACTGTGTTCGCTCGATGAGAACTCGTCAAAGTGCCAAATCCTCGTGGCTAAAGGCAACAGAGAACGAATATGGCACTAACATCAGATATACTCACTCTCATGGCCGCCTTACGCTTCCATGGATGATATCGATGAGAACTATTGAGTCAACGTCATCGTCGTAATTTCTTTTCCAATTGGTCTCTCGAATTGCAATCTTTTTTTATATATTTATATCGTAGGAATTAAAATGAATAAAAAAGAAAAAAAAAAAAATATATATATATATATATTATTAGTTTTTTTTTTTTTTCAAAAAAAAGAAAAGACTATAGACTCAATGAAACTATATACTCAATGAATAAACTTAGACTCAATGAAAGTTTCTATATTTTCAGGATGAGAGTTATTTTATCATAAAGGAATTCAAAAGTTTCTCATTAAAACGAACACGAAATATTTGTTAAGGCATGTTCATCGTCCTTGCTTTTATAACGATTTATACCAGCGATAAATTCAAACGTAATTCTTGAAAGATTTTGATGAATAACGTCTTATTTGAAAGACAAAGGTTTAATACGGTAAATGGTTTCATGAATTCTTGAAGATTTATTTTTTTTTTCTTTTTTATCTTTTTATTTATTTTTTCTTTCTTTGTTCCTTTTTTTTTTTTTATAAAAGTCATTTGATTCTCGTCGTTTTTCTTTTTTCGAGAATAATTTATACACGAAAATAAAAGTTGCACAAAAGTTCGAAAAAAAATCATTAAAAAGTAATCGCTATTATCAAAAACGGTCAAGAATTATGTCTGAATTCATTGCTGGCTATAAACCATCGCTATTATTCCTACAATAATAATAATAATAGTAATAATAATAATAATAATAATAATAATAATAATAATAATAATAATATATAATAATTGATAAAAATAAAAAGGGAGAAGAAAGAAAATACATATATTATATTTATATAAAAGAAAATAGGGCATTGATATGAAGAAAAAATCATCACGCAAATAACTTGTATATAATCTTTCTTTAATTATTTAATATAAAAATATTCATTTTTAAATATTTAAAAATATAAGTATAAAAATTGTAATACATTTAAATACATTTAAATCTCTTTTTTACATAACTAACGAGTAACAGTAGAAATTTCGACTTTTCATACGGTTACGCTAAATAATTCATACTTTCGAAAATGTTACGATTATTTTTAAAAAATTAATAAAGTACACGGTATTATGTAATAAATTAATATTTAAACAATAGCTCGCACACAATCGTAAAGTGGAATTATAAACTTATTAATATTTTCTTACATTCGAATATTTCGTTATATTGAATAATCGTGCAATCGTCAATGAAGATTTACAGTAAGTAAAGTTTTGCATTAAACATTTCTACAATAATTATAGCAAGTTCTTATTATAGCAATGGAACTGTCAATTCTTTATTCTTTTGTCTTAAAAAGTTATAAAATAAAAATTTAAAAATCACGAATTAGAAACAATGTTTGTTCTTCTGGGTTTTTGCAATTTAAAAAATAAATGTATTTCGATCGAACGCCTATAATGCAATCAATTAGAGTCAATGTTAGTACGAAAAAAAAATTATTTTTAACAATCCGACAAAAATGTACTTACATTTAAACAATATTAATCCGCGTATTAACTTCCGCATTGACCGTTCCGTTGTTAATAAATAATTATAATGTATTAGAGTCAGTGAATCATTGAAGATAATCTCAACCTGCAGCGATTTTATCTTTTGATGTCTACTTATCTCATTCCCAACCTAGTACGGATGAAACTGCATCAATTAAATAGTAAAAGTGAACAAAATAATTTCTCATTTAATATTTCGAAAAGCATATATCTCAAATTCTTTTTTAAATAAATAATACTATTAATAGATTCTATTAATAAATTCCTTTAAATAAATGGAATATAATTAATTAATATTTAAACAATAGTACATGTTTGTGAATATTTCAAAGTTTGAAAAAAAGTGTCAAATATAAAATACTTTGATATAATATTTCAATACTCGTCTATTAGAATAAATCTATGATTTCGATTATTTGACATTTATTTAAATTAATTATCATTCAAATTTAATATAATTTGCTAATATTTATATAAATATTCGAAAGTATGAAAAACACATTAGATATAAAATAACTTTATGTGTATATTTCAATAAAAATTTTAATTTCTGTAAAATTCTAATTCTAATTGAATAACTTATAATCTCGATTATTTTGCATTTATTTATAAACAAAGTAATTAAACAATAGGATATCTTTATAATTCCAAAACATGTTAGAGATATAATATCTGTAATTTAATATACTATAAATTTAAACAATGACACGGAATATTTAAACAACAATAAAATCAATTAAACATTACATAGAACGGCAGAGACGTTAAATATAAAATAATTTTGTATTTAATATTTCTTAATAATTTTGAATTGAAAAATCGGTGATTGCATGTAATATCAACAAAAACGAATTTTAATTGATATTGGAAAGTGAATATCGAAATTCTCTGCACAAAATAGAAATAATAAATCGAGTCTTCACGAAGTACAAATAATATGCACAATTTACAATAAACTAGTTCTTGATCATCTTGAATCACAATATCGAAACGTGTAAACAATCAATGAAGATTTAAATTAAGTAAAGTTTCGTATTAAATATATCCATGAAAAATCTCAACGATTTTTTTATTATAACAACGATAATAATATTTTTTATTATTTTTATTTATTTATTATTATTATTATTATTATATTACTTTTACAGTAACCTCATTACAATCGTACGCGAAACTATAGAAGGGAATCAAGTGGTTGTATCGCTCGAATTAAAAAGCCAAAAATAGTAAAAGCGTTTGTTCGTTCGCATTTCGCCGATTTTAAATAACAAGTGTACTCGTACTATCATCAACTGCATGCGATTCAATCGTTAGAGTTTGTGTTCGTAAAAAAAATATTTTTAACAATCGGACAAATTGTATTTATACATGGCAATAGATTTTGTACGAATTAAGTACACGGACTATACGTTGAAATAAATAATTATCGCGTATTAGAGTCGGGGTGCATCATCGAAAAAAAAATCCCAATCAAGATTGATATTGATTTACGTCATTTTCAACCACTTATAAATCAATCACTTTAAATTTCGATCTAAATCACGAACGAGTGTTTTGGAGTCATCGTAGAATTTCTAAAGTAGTAAGTGAATTTTTAAATCCCTCCGATCGATCACTCGATCGTGTCGAGGAGAAAAAAAAAAAAATCAGAATTGGCAAAGTTGATTGGTTGTAATTAAATAGATAATACACATATAAAAGAAATGTCAAAGATGATTTATTTCTCATTAATTTTAATCAAATTTATTATACGAATAATATTGTTAAAATAAATCTCGAAATAAATGGAAAAAAACATATTTTCCATTTTTCCTATCTTCTTCTACGTTATCATGTTATTCTATTCTTTAATGTTTATCTAGTTTTTAATTCGAGAAGCCTCACCGGCAAATATTCAAGACTTTGCTTTCATCATCAAGCTATACTTACGGCTCGAAAGTCTAAAAAGTAACCGCAAAATACGAAGGTAGAAACCTTCGGAGTTTCTCCAGTTGAAAGTTATGGAAATGTCAACGACGATCTTAAGGACGATCTTGTCCGTACGCTTTTCTTTGCGCTTCTCTTCGCGATTCTCCTTGAGTCGTGTTCGACGTCGACTTCCTTTCCGTTTGGCAGCTATGTGCGTTTACCCTTTCGTGGAAGAGAGTACTTCCGAGTCTTACGTTAGAAAGTGACTTCGTTATACTTACCTCTACTCTACTGAGCGCGTTGCACTCTACGTGCGAAATGTAATTTTACGAAGAAATTCTAACGATAGAGAGAGAGAGAGAGAGAGAGAGAGAGAGAGAGAGAGAGAACGTGACCTGTTAGAAGGTTTCTAAATCTAAAGAAAGATCTACAGTCCGCCGTTTACCTTCCTAGCTTATATATCCCTTCAGTATTTCGTTTCCTTCCAAGGCACACTGATCTCGATTTTCGCGTCTGCTAGTTAAGAAAAGTCTGCGTTCGAAACGTGGTCGAAATATGGTCTTACTCACGATCAGAGAAAAACGTGAACTTTTTAAGGTACAAGTTCAAAGGGTACGAAGAACTGGATAAGGTTCACTTTAAGTTATCGGAAGAACAACGAATTGAACAACGAAAATCGACTATTGTGTAAGTAATAAAAACTATACTCACCGATACGATACAAACGATCGTAAGATAAATTCGAGTGTTCCACGTTCGCAAAAAAGAGAAAGAGAGAGAGAGAGAGAGAGAGAGAGAGAGAGAGAGAGAAAAAGGAGACAGTGGTTCTCCGTCATATCCGCATGAACAATTTAATTCAGCCGTAGGCAAGTAGAGTGATATTATTATTTTGGGGTCGTCGGTGGAACATCGGCTCGACGCTTCAGGGAATGTAATCATGGGGTTGGCTACTTTCTCCGTACTAGACTCGCATACCGGACCATCCAACAGAAACAAGTGGGAAATTTCAACGCTCCAAGTTGGCGGTTTCGTTCGTGCCCCAGCTCTTTTGTTTGCACGACCGCTATCTCTGAACCGGTTTGCATAACGTCACTCCATCCTGTCTTGTATCACGACGGATTCGACTCACTCAGCTAAGCCACGTTCGCTCGTGCCACTAAAACTTTACAATCTGCAAAGATATACATTACAATAATTGAATCCTTCCATCTTTACCCGTGCATGAGATTAAACGATTACTTGATCGATCGTTTACATTTTTGTTTAATATTATATAGTTTCTTTTTTTTTCTTTTCTTTTTTTTTTTTTTTTTTTTTCTTATATATATATATATATATTTCTTTTAAATATAATATGTAAAAACGTTTAATCATACGATAGAGTTTTCTATTCTTAATGAAATTCCGAAAATCTTTCCAATGGTAATCGATATTTTGATCAGAAACTTGAACCCTTGCTTTACATGTAATCTATTTCGATGGTACATGCATAGAAATAATTATACTAGTTATTAAACTCCAGTCGAGATAATGGAAATGAAACAAGTACGAAGCAGCTTTATGAAGTTATATGGTCAGTAACCGCTATTAGTCAAGAACATATGTAGGTATGTACTATACACTGGACATCAAACCTAAAATAGGCCATCTAATTATCTTTTCGTTTTCAACGATACGAGCGATATTTCCATCCGTAATTCGAATAATTTCAAAAAGTGGAAAACATAATACAAAAGAAATTATCATTTTTAACCAAATTTTCAAAATCACCCCAATTTTTCGTAACGTTAATAATCACAAAAGATAATTAGCTCAGCTCGAGAACTCTTTATGATAACTATACGATGAAAATAAATTAAACCTTTCAATTTTCCCAAATTAATTGTCCCTTTATAACGTGAACCATCCACGTACTTGATAAATACTTTTATATTTTCATTTATGCCATCTTTCATGTTCTCTATTACGAATTTGATTTGATTCGTTCACGTTTCACGAATGTAATAAAACGAGAATCTCACGATATTTGCAAAAGAAAATAAATTTATTCAAAAAAACGTATAACAATAATATATATATATATATATATAATTTGTTTTTTATTAATTTATATATGTATTTATAAGTTATTAATTATTATTATATTATATATTTAATTATAGTTACATAATATATTAACATTTCAATAACTTATTCTATTATAAATATTAGTCATGAAATTAATCAGATATATTATTAATAATAATTGTCGATAAAATTAATAGATAATATCGTACGCTTATAAGATATTTCATTTATATTCGAGATAAGCAATGTCTTAATACAAATGTCGCATCGATATAATAAAACGATAATCGGTCGGACTTGAATCAAAGTGGTAAAGCGACTCCCTAGTCAGACTCGAACGATAACTCCCACGTTAACTCGAGTGATGTCTTTCTCTCTCCCTCTCTCTCCCTCTCTCTCTCTCTCTCTCTCTCTAACTATCTATCTATCTATCTATCTCCATCTCTATCTTCTATCTCTCGCTTTTCTCTTTTACATTTCATTTTATAAACGATTCTACCTGAACGAAGAGACCGAGTATAGAGTGGAAGTTCGTTAACGACTCCCCTGAATTCCAGAACCATTCAGTGTAATGACAGAAATATCACGTAGATACGCTCGTTCCTCTTACGTCTATCTGAACAATTTTACTTTTCCACAATAGCAATGGAAAAAGAAAGTGAGAGACAATGACAAACGAGACAAGATGATAGATTACGATCTTTTACCGTATATTAATGGATAATTCTCTGGCGATTCGTTTCGTGAAAAAAAAAAAAAAAAGGAAAAAAGAAAAAAAAAAAAAGAGAAGAAGAGAGGGGAAAAAAAAAAGTAAAGAAAAAAATAACAAGATACGCCAGATACAAACGTAAAATTTATACGTTTTTAAATTGAAAGAGAAGAAGAAAAAAGAGAGGAGCGGAAGAAGGAGAGACTAAAAAAAAAAAAAGAAAAAAAGATGTGTAACGATTTTGGAGCAGACGTGAGAATAATTTGAATATGATTTTTTTCTTTTTATTATTATTATTATTATTATTATTATTATTATTATTATTATTAAAATTCGACGAAATTTTTTTTCTTTTTTTCAACAGGACACATTCCGTATTATAGTTACCATTCGAAGAGCCTTAAGAGCGAATGGGCCAATTCGCCGAGTCGAGAATTAAGTCGACTTCATTCTCTGGACGATTCTCGTGGGAACTTTATTTTAATAATCGAACAAGAGCTATCGCATTGGATCGATTGGAGTGAATCGAACGTTCTCCGAACGATCCAATACTATTGGCTTTGGAAGTTCTTCGAATCACGAGTCTCAAGCAACGGCTTCATCGATTGCAACTCGAGTCGAATTCATTCGAGCAATCGAGAAGCCGACAAGGAATGTTGCCATGGGCTACGAACGAAGAAACCTACAGCTACTACTATTCACTCCAATACATATATATATATATATATATATATATATATATATATATATTCTCACTCTTTCTCTCTATCTTATATGCATACACACTCGAAAATCTTCGAGTTGGACGATTGTTGCACTCGAAAGATCGATTCTCTTCATTACGGAAGTTCAAGCGAGGGAACTTGCGAAGAGTCGACCTTTCACAGTTTCGATTTCTCGAATTTACTTACTGCAAATCGAAAACTCGAGTCCAAGAACGATAAGTTCGTAACACGAAGACAAAATGGAACGAAGAGAAGGGAAATCATCGATCGAACGTGAACGCCGTTGAAAATTGCAATAAAACTTGTACGGACTGTCGAGTGGTCGACGCTATTTCGTCGTTTTCATTGTATCGTGCTCATTGCAATCGGACGATGGCTTTCGTGCATGGCTCACTTGTGCATGTATATATCTATCGTCTATACTACCCACATATGTACGCGTTACGTAAACACGTTTACACATTAGGGGCACGCACGTACATACACCGACGTAGGACAAACAAACGCTTGCGTACGATCGTGCACCAACATAAAGTCGACGTTATGCGCAAACTACGCGCGAATACCTACGTAAACATTCGTACTCGTGGACCTCTCTTCTATACATGAAAATGCCAGTAAATACCGAGTTCCGAATCGACCCTTTCCGTTTTACCATCCCGTTCCTGCCATTTCCGGGCTACTTTTAAAACCCTTTCGGCGTAAACGGCTCGCCGCAGTGTTTACAAAAACAGTCCTATCCGCGTATAGGCCGAATAGGTCGTATTCGATGTAAGCGACGATGTCGTGGCTTAATCGTGGATAAAAAGCAACTATTCTTTTTTTTCCTTCTTCTTTTTTCTTTTCTTTTTTTTTTTTTCTTTCTCTTTTTTTTTGCCCCTTGAATTGAACACATTGCGTACGCTCTAATATTTTTTTGTATCAACCCGATATTTAGATTCTCTAATAGTCGACGAAATTTTTTGTTCTTCTCTTTTTTCTTTTTCTTTTTTTCTTTTTTTTTTTTTTTTTTTTTTTTTCTTCAAAAAAAAATCAATATCTCATACGTTTAACTGTTCATCTAAATCATCCTCAAACACACAAATAATGTAAGAAAATGTCTTGTTCGCGATGTGTTAACTGTTCTGTATGAAAGAAAACGGGCTCGTAAAAAACTTTTATTACGTAGATTTAGACTTGGATAACTGAGTACATATCACTTCACCTTCGCCGCTTTTACTGTTTCAGTACACTTTCTGTATAAAAGTACGAACGAGAAGGGAAAAGTTTTATATAGAGCTAAAGACAAGTAAGAACATTCATTTGTTGTTTAAGGGGAATATCTAAGTACTTAGAAAAAGACAAAATAATAAAGTTCAGATTATTAGAAATTAATATCTCGAAATGGAATGTAAAATGCAAAGTAGGATTTTAAAATATATATATATATATATATATATATATATATATATATATATATATACGATTTATAATATTCGAATAATAATGTTTAAAGGCTTTTAATATTATATTTTATTTATCATGAAAATATATTTTATTTAAATCGACAATTTAAAAAATAATCTAACGAGAGTTCTCTTATTTTATTTTATTATTATATTCGCGTAATATATACCTTTGTATAAATTATTACAATATCATTCAGTGATTTGTATTTATATAAATATTAATATAAATGAAGTAAATCTTGTTTGTTCGTTGAGAAAAAAAGTATCAAAAAATAATGATTTTTATATGAAATAAAATTTTATATAAAATCTCTTAGAATAAAACAATAATTTTATATAAATGTCGTAGAATATGTATTAAGTTTAAAAAATGATTATTCGTAATTATAATTAATTAATTTGTATAAAAAGTAATTGTGTAGAAATTATTGTTTTTATATATAAAAAAGAAAATATATATATATCCTAGAATTTTATCATAGGATATATATATATATATATATATATATATATCGTCGTACAATTTCATATTTATATAATTATATAATATAATATTTCGTAATTTTGTTTGTTTAAGATGAAATTTTTTCATTAGGTTCACATGACAAATAATTCTTTTAGAATCATGTTTAATTAATCAAAGAAACGTTGGAATGTCGCAGCGCATTTAGCAGACCTGCATAAGAAACTAACTTATTTACTCATGAGATTGAAAAATTCCATTCATTAATGTGATACGCACGTAGTTTACGTAACATTCAGAGGATTACGTTTGAAAAGAGCTAACTAGAATTCTAGAGAAATACGTGATACGAGTTAGCTAACGTTGCCAACCAATGGCTCGCTCGTTCTTGTGTTTTCAACGATGACCCCTGGAGGCGTAACAGCGATTCGCGAATAACGTATAATTAACATCCGGCCGCGTCGTTAAGCCCACCTGCTCGTGTTTTCGGCAGCGACGCGTTAATGCGGAACGACCGCTTAATGCCCCCGCGATACCAACTACCTGCGTGTACGTACCTGCTCCCATAGACTCGGCCTTCATTATTATACTTAATCAAACGAGTTTACATCCTCGCTTATGTAGCTTTACCTACCATAATATTCGAAGAAGGAGATTGAGATTGAAAGAGCAAGAGAGAGAGAGAGAGAGAGAGAGAGAGAGAGAGAGAGAGAGAGAGAGAGATAGAAAGAGAGAGAGAATGTTTTATTTGTTTTTTCTTTTATAACTTTGTTCAATCCTGTTAACATACAAATATGTCGAACGAAAAAAAAGAAGAAAAAACCAAAAAAAAAAAAAAAAAGAAAAAATATTCACGGATCTCTCTGGTACATCGTCCTCTCGTTATAATGACGAATAAAACGCATTCGTATATCCTCCTATCTCCTTTCTGATAAGGACACCCTAATTAGATTCGTAAAAGCTGAACGTTAAAACGCGTTATGATTCTCGAGAAGGTATTTGAAATGCGCGTGGGAAAAGCGTTTAAAGTGCCAGAGGTTAAATTGGTATGATGTAGTTACGCGCAAAGTTTGAAATTTTACGAAAAGGGAATACGTTACAAAGGTATACCGTAGAAAGGGAAAAAGAAAGAAGGAAGAATGGCATTTATTTTCAGGAACTATCTCCCCTGGTAGTTGAAGGAAATACCTGTGGTATATAAGGAAAATAATAATATTGTAAATAATGTAAATTAAAACTAAAACGTAAACAATTTTGTTCTGTTTTCAAGTAGAATCATTTTAATCCTTTGCCATGGTATTTCTGTTCTCAGTCATCATATTTATAATTAAATATAACGAAGGTACAATTTTAATTAAAAGAAAATTATTATTTTCGAATAGATATGCGAACAATTAAAAAAAAAAAAAAAAAAAAAAAAAAAGATCCTAACGATATTTACACGATATTTACTAAACAAATTTTCTTAATTAATTTATTCATCGATTGACGATATAATAATTCCGAGTGATAAGTAATTGATGTTATTTTTCTTTTTGTTTTCTTATTCTTTTTTTTTTTTTTTATTTTTACGAACCATTTTAAAAACTGATTAGAATAAGCGTAGATGTTAAATACTCAGTGTTAGAATAAGAAAAAATCTTTCAAGATTCTTTTCATTCGACGAATTAAAATTTAATATTTAATTATATTTTCTTTTTTTATATTTTGTTTGATTTGAAAGAAAGATAATAAGAAAAAAAAAAAAGAAAAAGAAAAATTAAAAAAGGCAAGTCAATTCATTTTCACATAAATAACACCAAATCATAAACATATTAAAAGAAATTTATGGATTTTGTTATTACGAGATAAAAGTTATCCATTCACTTGATTCATTATTAATACCTTTATACTAATTCACTATTAATTGCAAAGAAAAAAAAAAAAAAAGAAAAAAAAAAAAACCGTATCAATATCTTCTTAATTATCTTAATGCATACTTTTACATGTACCTTCCTTTCTATTAATTTTCCACTATAATTCTAATACACATTAAAAAGTTCCACATTGGTATTCGATGCAAATGTAACTACTATATCTAAAAGAACCACATCAGAGGCGTGGCAAAAGGGGGAGGGTGGGGGCTGGTAGCAATGTCGTATATAGTCGCTTATCGGCATACTAAAAAGCACGATCTCCTAGGTTAGATCGTAAATTTGCCTTGTAAACTTTCGAAATTGAAAACTTATCGATTTTTCACGCACTAAGACCAATGAAATCGAATAGTTTATCTACTGGTTATAGAAAATACGGGTCTCGAGTCATACGAGTTATTATCAAGAGCAACCACTATGTATAAAATAGTTGAACGATTAGTCGTCTTCGTCTTCGTCATCGCCGCCGTCGTCGTCGTCGTCGTCGTCGTCGTCGTCATCGTCTGGAGTCGTCGTTGTCGTCGTCTAGAATTGTCGGCTGACAAATGGGTTCGCGAGTATTCGCGAGTCGTATGGAATGACAAATCGAAGTTCCAGATTCCAACACGTGAGAGGAGAAATTACTGTGCGATCCATGCCGCCAGCTGGACTGCTCTCTCTCTCTCTCTCTCTCTCTCTCATTCTCTTTCTTTCTTTAACACTTACACACTTTAACACTCCCTTTCTATTTCGGCTCTCTTTTCTAAAACCCTACGGCGTAATACTTCCCTGTCTTTCGTCGAGAGACAGAGAGAGAGAGAGAGAGAGAGAGAGAGAGAGAGAGAGAGAGAGAGAGAGAGAGGTTTATTCGAACGTAGAGAACCTGTTGGCACGAAAGCTCCTTCTTCCCTTTTTTTTTTTTTTGCTTTCGTTCGTTATCTTCTCGTTAGAACGCATAAACGTATAATCAAGACAATTCACATTGCTTGAAGATTGACGATCAATGTGAATTCATATTGATCAATTCACATTGATCGTGAATCGAAGCACTTCATTGAGAAAAGGAATAGAATTTTTTCTTCTTAAGAAAGAATAAAGATATTTGACGTTGTTTCGTTCATGAAAAAAAATCAAATGAAGGAAGGATAATGAAAAAAAAAAAGAGACAGAAAGAGAGGGAGAGAAAGAGTGAGAGAAAGAGGGGGGGGGGGGTAGAGAGAAAGAGAGAAAAAAAAAAGAAAGATTATTTTTAGTCGAGAATGATTGATTAATTAATACGATTTATCTCTCAACGGTATTATTATATAATTTCTCTTATGATACGATCGTAGCTCGCATCCCCGGCTGCACCCAATTTCCATCGATCCGCAGAGGAGACACGCGCGTCGCGTGATGCCTCTTCATTAGAAGGAAAAGACATAAAATATATATATATATATAAATAAAAAGAAAATTATATATAATTATTTATTAATTATTAAAATTAATAAAATTATTAAAATTAATAAATTATATTTGTTTTATAAAATAAATTTATACATACATATATATATATATATATATATATATATATATATATAATAATAATAAAAAAAAATAAATTTAATAGAATGTTGTATGTATGTGTGTATATAATGTGTATATATATATATATATATACATATGTATATATATGTATATATATATGTATATATAGATAGAGAGAGAAAATGGAACTACTCGATATCTACGAGGAATATGTAATATCATAAACATGATTCAAAATGTATATATAGAATTATGAGAGAAAAATATCATTATCATTTTGTACCATGTTCTTTCGATTTCGTTCGAGGAGAAAAACCAACAGAGAAAGAGAAAAAGTGAGAAAAGCAAACGTACAGATAGAAGAAGAGAGATAGATAGGCAGACAGACAGAGAAAAAAAAAGAATGGAATAGAGAAAGAGACAGACAGAGAGACAGAGGAAGAGAAAGAGAAGAAGACGGACAGACAGACAAAGAAAGAAAAAGAAAGAGAGAGAGGGAGAGAAGGAGACAGACATACGGACAGACAGACAGAAAGAGAGAGAGAGAGAGAGAGAGAGAGAGAAAGAGAAAGAGAGAGAAAGAGAGAGAGATTCGAAATGTGTCCCCCATGGCTTCCACATGGATAGACTCTCGGAACTCGGCAAGTAAGGTTGGTGGACGAGAGTAACTTATCGCCTAATAAATTCCAGCCATTAGACTGCGGGAAGTAATGGATGTACCATTTGCACCCTCCAGTACGCTTCGAGAAAGGCAACTTCATACTGTAGATGGTGCAGAATTAGGGGGAAGAAAAGGGTGAGGAGGAGGAGGAGGAGGAGGACTTTGACTGTGTTCCGCGCGAGAGATACCTTCTAAAGACGAATTTCAGATATCGATTTAAAGTTCAGTCTCGACGTTTAGAAAAGAGATAGAAAGAGAGAGAGAAAGAAAAAAAAAGAGAGAGAGAGAGAGAGAGAGAAAGAAATAAGGAGAGAGAGAGAGAGAGAGAGAGAGAGAGAGAGATCGGCCCAATTTTCATTCTCCGAATTGAAAAATAAATTAGGAGTATAATAAAAATCTTATCCCTTTACAAATTCATCCAATCCCAAGTAAGAATTTGTAAAGTTTACGCGTCTTGAAGATAATCACCTTGTATTAAATTATTGCGTTTTAAATTACGTTGTATTCCATCTTGACGGTAACAACCAACGAACGGAGAAATCTAGAAACCGTAAGAACGATATAATTTAACACCCGGTAGTAAAGCCTTAGTAGCTCGTACTAATAAAACTCTCTCTCTCTCTCTCTCTCTCTCTCACCCCTCGACTCTATAAGGATCGAAGTTTTAAGAGCTCTCCATGCTGTTTCCCTTCGATCCAAGCTAACCCCTTGTCACCACTGAGAATTCCTCAAAAAGTTGTTCGACGAATGCATTCTGTTTTCTTTTTTTTTCTCGTGAATAAGAGGGTAAAAAAGAGAAAGAGAGATAGAGAAAGAGAAAGAGAAAGAGAGAGAGAGACAGAGAAAGAGAGAGAGAGAGAGAGAGAGAGAGAGAGAGAAAGAAAGAGAAAGAGAAAGAGAGAAATTGGAGAGGAAAAGTTTCCGGCTAATGACAGGATGCAACTTTAACAGGGTGATCAACAGAACGGTGGGAAACGAAACACGAAGGAGTATCCTTGACGATCGTAAGCTCGACTTACGATTTCGTTGAACGATCCTAACGATGTGGTACGAAAAAAAGTTAGTGAAAATCGTAACTTCTTCGATAAATCGAAACTTTTCGTCGATCCTATTCCACGATGTAATCATTAATTTTAAAGAGAGAGAGAGAGAGAGAGAGAGAGAGAGAGAGAGAGAGAGAGAGAGAGATAGATAGATAGATAGATAGATAGATAGAAAAAGAAAGAAAGAGAGAGAGAGACAGACAAACAGACAGAGAGAGAGAGAAAGTCTAACGGTGTTACGTAAAGCTTGCAAATTGGGAAACAAAGTTAGACGACACAACCTCGACATTTCACGATATTTCAACGTTATACACACCGCGTATACGTTAAAGTTAAAAATGAAACGCTTCGTGACCACGAGAACGATCCTCAGTGGTCCAAACGGTCATCTCTCTCTCCCTCTCTCTTTCACTCTTTTTCTCTATCTCTATTTCTCTCTCTCTCTCTCTCTCTCTTTTTCTCACTCCCTGTCTCTCCTCTTCGTACACATTTAACGAGAGAAATATCTACGCCGACAATGACCAAAGTAACGAAACGTTGGAGAAATGGCTCGTTGGGAACAATGGAAGGTACCAAAAGAGTAGGAAGTTTAAAACGATAAGCGTTCCACGTAATACGGAGTAATACAATTTTACGTCCGCTTCAACGAACTACGGCTTCGTGGTATCGTTCGTTTCGTTTATTTATTTATATACTCATTTGACTGAATAAAACCATTGTGAAAGACACGAGAATACGAAAAGAAAGAAATCTAACAAAATATATGTATGATGTGTATATGGACAAAAAGAAAATTGCTAAGGAAAGTTTATAAAACTAAACTGAACGAAATGAAACGTAAAATGAAAGAAAAGAAAAACGAGTGAAAAAAAGAAAAAGAAAGAGCGAGAGAAAGAGAGAGAGAGAGAAAGAGAGAGAGAGAGAAAAGATAAAAAAAGAAAAACAAATAACAGTTTAGATAATGATCAAAAGGATATATATATATATATATATACGTACATACATACATACATACATATATGCGGGAAACATAGAGATTAAGTGAAAATGAAAACTACAATTGTCCGGATTCTTTGTTCGACCAGTTGAGTGGCTAAAAAAATGGCAAAATAGTGAACGATATCTCGCAAGCCGTATCGTGTACCTCTAGAAAAAGCTCCCGTTAGGCTTACTCTCGTTGTATCTCCTTGTCATACGTGCCAATAGCCCGGTATATACATAGTATGTATATGTGTATGTGTATATATATACATACATATATATATATATATATATATGTATATATACATTGGAAATGTTAGGGGCGTTGAATTTTACGAGGGAGCTTTTATGATTATATTTATTGCAGCGAGCTTTCACGAATGCCGCCACCGCGAAACGTTTTCCCTTGAAAGCGATTGCGATGTAAGTAGTCGATAAAGCAATTCTCGATGAGCGAAGAAAATCCTACTATAGTAGCTACGATAGCGGCGAACTACGTTACTCGGACGATTCCCAAAAGTTGAAAGAAAATATAGAAAGAAAGTATAGAAAAATAGAGAGTGAGAGAAGGAAAAAAGGAAAGAAAGAAAAAAGGAAAGAAAAGAAAAAAAATAAAAAAGACAAAAAAAGAAAAACAAGAACGAAAGGTTCGTCCTCGACGACCGTTAGAGAATGAGAGAGAGAGAGAGAGAGAGAGAGAGAGATAGAAGGAAAGAAGAAAAATGAAAAGAAAAAATAATGAAAGAAAATGAAAGAGAAAGAGAGAAAGAGAGAGAAAGAGAAGGGGAAACGATTTTATAGCGGCAAAGTTGCCGAGCTTATTTTCAATTTGTCCGATGTGTAGAGAAACGTGAATGCGACAAGGACGAGAACCACAAATCCTGTCTAGGTCCATCGATCCAGGGGACTGTAGGTATCCGGACGGTCATTTGTGCTTCTGCAACGTTGGAACGTTGCTTTACACGACCCCTGGGAGCTTTTCGAAGCGGTACTACCCATTCGAACGAAAGCACAGCACCAGTAGCACCCCCGAGCTCTTTTACCATCGTATACACACCAAGGTCGTTCCTTTGCATGCGTCACAAGCATCGTACTACGTGATCGGGGTGATAGTACGTGGCGATCTTCTTTGAAATTGTCTACGATACGAGAGAGAGAGAGAGAGAGAGAGAGAGAGAGAGAGAGGGAGAGAGAATTACTATGAAATGATATGATTTGGTCGAAAGATAGAAAAAAAATTTGTTACGTTGGATCGTTCGATCAAAATTAAATTAAGTATAAGTTTGATCGAAAAGAAAGTTTCAAGAATAATTAAGATATAATATAATACGAATAAAATGAGAAAGAGAGAGAGAGAGAATGCATGAACGACGAAAGACGATATTGCATGCATAGGGTTTATAAACCTTGATAAATTTCTGGCTCGTCTATTTTCGTTTATTAGGGCCTTCTGAGCAACGGCAACGAAAGCGAGTGCAAAACACTCGCTCGAAGTAGTTGGCCCGATACCGTGGGTAATTTTATAATTTCTACTCTCTTCGGCGTGTGAGCCGGGCGCGTGTTCGTTCGTCGAAAATCATGGGAAACCACGAGGGATCGAGCGTGCGTCCTAGTTTCTATTCCCTCGGTCCGGTAAGCTCTACGGAGCTTCACCGCAGTGTTCTCTCCTGAAAGCGGAGACACCGCGAAGACTCGTTCTCCTGTCTCTTCCCTCACTTTCTCACTTCCTCTACCTCTCTCTATCTCTACCTCTCTCTCTCTCTCTCTCGCTCTCTCTCTCTCTCTCTCTCTCTCTCTCTCTCTCTCTCTCTCTCTCTGTCTGTCTGTCTGTCTCCATTCTCCGTTTCTCGCTTCTCCTCT
>NC_060971.1:3298325-3308325 GCF_910589235.1 Vespa crabro | reverse complement strand
GGGCACAATGTAAACTGATAATCGACAAATCCTCATACGATCCTCGGGACGCTCCATCGAACTTTGAGATCGCCGAACGATGCCCTAGCAATGCGGATTAATACCTCATCGAAACGCATAATACCACGTGGAGAAGTAAATTCGCGACATCCAATGTACATTCCCATTGGTTTTGCGTTAGTACGAGTATATAGAAGGGAGTAGGATTATCGTAAAACGGATCGGCGAAAGGTAACCGCATAATCGCAGAAATCGAGCGAAACCCCGGAGTCGTGTACGTACACGCTTGTAACTCGATGTACACGCAGCCAGGAATTATTGTCGCTCGCGCAGGATAACCACAGGTTCAGTGGTTCGAATACGTGCTACGTCGGTAACGACAATTATTGCGTTACGCTTCCACGCCCCGGAAAACGGTCGCGGCTCGTTAGAAATCCACAGGCAACCTCGCTACGCTCGATCTCTGTTTTCATTTTCCCCTCTCTCTCTCTCTCTTTCTCTCTCTCTCTCTTTTTCTCTCTACCTTTTTCACCTAGTTTTTCTTTGTCCATATGTTAGACCTTATCAAAGAGCTTTAATACCAATATGCCTTTATACATTTAATTGATTAAAACAATACACACACACACACACACACACTCTCTCTCTCTTTTTTTTTCACTCAGTACTCTTTCTTTATCAATATATTAAAATCCATTCAAAGAGTTTCTATACAAATATATATCTATACATTTAATTAATTTACACAATATACTCTTTTTCTTGTTTTTTTTTTTTTTTTTTGTTTTTTTTCACTTAATTCTTATTTTTTTTTTAATACATTAGATCGCATCCAAAGAATTTTTATACGAATATAATATACCTTTGTAAATTTAATTGATCAACACAACGTAATCACTATTAATATTATTCTTTTTCTTTTCTCCTTTTTTTTTTCTTTTTTTTTTTCTATCCTAATGTAAGTACTCACTTAAATTATCGAATCTCTTTATAATGAAATAATATTGATTCTTGTTAAAGGATAAAAATTCATAGGTCAGGATATAAAAGGACCAAATTTTTCGATTAATTTGATTTATCACTTACGATTGACGAGGATCGATCTTTTAGAATATAAATTAAGAATTAATTCTTATGACGGAAAAATGAAGATAAAATTTGCGTATATATTAGAGATAAGTAAAAAATAATTTGTTCGATGAAAAAGTTTGAAAAAAAAAAAAAAAAAAAAAAAAAAAAAAAAAAGAGAGAAAAAAAACTTATCCATTGGGAAAGAACTTTACGATAGATCTATTATTATCTCTGACGAATTTATTCAATCCTTTTGTACTCTCGTAGTCGTGCGAATTTGCTCAATAATGTTAAGAAATAACAACGACGTGTCACCAACAGAATTCAAAGCTTTGAATTTCTCTCTCTCTCTCTCTCTCTCTCTCTCTCTCTCTCTCTCTCTCTCTCTCTCTTTCTGTATTTCTCTTATCCTCACACGTATCTTTGTTCTTACTTAATCTATACGTCCGTACGTGAAAGGAAGGCTAGACGAGCCGCTTAGAAACGTTTAGCAAGATAAGGTTAAAAGGAAGCGATGCTGTAATATTAAGGATTTCGGTGGGCTTTTTGGTTTCCCAAAAGCATCTTCCGTCAAACATTGCATTCCTATGGGACCGCGGTTAAGAAAGTAGAAGAGGGTAGATAACACCTCAGTGAGATTTGAAGAAAACACGCGAGGGAAGTAAAGAAAAAGCCGAGACTTGTGGAACGAAAAGAAGGAGAAAAAAAAGAAAAAGAAAAAAAAAAGAAAAGAAGAAAAAAAGAAATAAAGTAAAAAAGGAAAAGAGAAGCACAGCGCGTTAAAAGTTAAGAAAAGCTTCGTAAGTTTATGATCTCCCCGAGGGAAGAAAGCGACTGTCTCGATCGATTTTCCTACGAGTCACTTTACCGGCGATCCTCCTCGGTTTAGCACGAATTCGCTAAAACGCCGATCGAGATTTTTCCTTGTTTAAAAGAAAAAGAAGAAAAGAAGAAAAAAAAGAAAAAAAGAAAAAAAAAATAAAAGATTCACATACGAACTTTCGGCGTTTTATTTTTCTTCTCTCTTTTTTCTTTTTACTCCTCAAAGTACTTTCGCTTTCTACTCATTCGCTTCTATTTCCTTTCTTAAACATAATTTTACGATCCTAAAAGGAAAAATATAAAAATCGAATGTTTGATCTTATTCGTTACGGATCAGGATAGAAACGAAACGATAGTAATAAAGGGAGAAACTGAATATTGGAGAGAAGAGAGAACGTGAGAATGAGAGAAAGGGGATCGAAACAGAATGAAAGAAGGAGTTAAATTATATTCGAGAAGAGAGCTCCCACGTATTGAGTGTAAAAAAACTTGGAAAAGAGAGGGTGTTAGAGATAGGAAGCCACCCGTTAAGGAATTTATTGAATTTCCATTCGATAATATTTATATAGCTTCGAGCAAATCAACCTATGGATTTATTGAAATTTTGTAAAGCGAGCCGGTGTCCGTCGTTTCGATTTATCGAATTGAATCAACGAGACTGAGGTCGTATCCCTTGATCCGTTTGACTCCTCCTGAATAATAATATTTTTATCCTCGAGGCAATGCCAAAGGTTCATCTTTAACAAATACACTTCCTCCAACTTCAAACAAATTTAAACGGGCAAACGTGACAATGAGTTATATCAATTTCAATTGTTAATACGAATAAGACAAAATAAAAGAAAAGCCGAGAGAGAGAGAGAGAGAGAGAGAGAGAGATAAAGAAAATGAGAAAAATATCAACGTACTACCCGATCGTCTCAAATGATACTCACATTAAGATCGATCGATCGATCTTTACATTAAATTAATGTAAAAATTATAAATTAAAAAAAAAAAAAAAAGAAAGAAAAAGAACTTATAAAGATCTATAAAAATAAGAAAATTCATTGGAAGTGTAAATCCAATGGTTCACATATTGGATAAAAATGTGAAAAGAAAAGGATAGAGATATAGTAAGAAAGGGTCGATGGAGTTCAAAGCAAAAGAGAAAGAAAGAGAAGGGGAAAAAGATTCGAGGCGAGAAAGGAGGACACATGATAGAAGAGGAAAGTGAGAGAACGTATAAGAGAGAGAGAGAGAGAGGGTGAGCACATAAAAAGAAAGAGAGAAAGATGAAACGAGAAGGTAGAACGTAAGGACAAGAGCGTGCAAGGCAAGAGGCAGGGTCCGTTAATGAATTTCGAAACTGGAAGCTTTCCCTTCCCCTAGATCCCTGAGACTCTCATTACGTGAGAAGCTTTAAGAATTTCTGGTGCTCGTAATTCACTACGATTCTACAGGGCCAGAAGGCAGCTTCAGACCGAAGGATACCCACGATACCATTAGAATGTTCATTCTCAAACGTAGGACGTCTTGCTTCGACACTACGATAATCCTACATGATTATTCGAAAGCGGAACCATGTTTTCCAGGACTTTTCTTCGACTACGGAAAGACACATACATACATACATACATACATACATACATACATACACACACATATATATATATACTCATACCTTTTACTCCCTATGGTCTATGCTTCTATTTTCAGTCTTCTTTTTCTCCTGTTTTCTCTCTTAATCGCCAAGCTTAATCTTTTGAAATCCCCAGAAACGTGTTACGTGTTAACGGCATAAAGACGTATACACATGTAATACGGATGTATATATGTATGTATGTATGTATGTATGTATGTATGTATGTATGTATTGATTCTAAACATCTTTTCAAAAAGAAGAGGATAACTCAATTATTATTTGAAATAATCTTAAAGCAGATAATCGTGTGTAATAAGTTTTCGAAAAGGTGTTTGAGTCGTTACGTAGGAAACTGAGATAACTACAAAATGTTAGCCCCATTTCTTCACGCGCACGTTCACACACATACACACATACACACACACACACACACAAACACATACACATCTAACAGTTGTCTCGTGCATCGTTCCATTGTCTGAACACACCATTGTTACTATTCTCGTATTTAACGAGATGTATTTTAGCTCTCGCGGAATAAGTGCAGCAAACTCGAAGACAAGAATTTCGAAAATTTCCGTACGGTTAAGCGGATATGCTTTGATCCTAGAAAATACTTTCTCAAGTATGGTTATTCGATGCGGATAATATAGGTAAAGTGTATTAAACTTTTATCGTCTCATTATAGAAAGACTATCAAAGGGTTTATTTTATTTTTTACTTTTATCTTCTTTTTTTTTCCTTGTTTTTTTTTTTTTCTTTTTTTTTTTTTTTTCTTTCTTTTTTTCTCACTTTTTTTCGTAAAATTCCCGTAACTCTGCCAAGCGAAAGCAAGCGAATAATTTCAAATGAAGGCCTTGATGTATAATAAAGTTTTCTAATTTAAGAAATTCTACAAACAAGGAAATCTATTTCACTCGACTTTTTGAATTTTCTCAAAAAATTGTCAGTTATAATATAAGATCGCATTGCTGATAAGAAAAATTTAATTTTCAAAATGAAAAATTCTTAAGAAAATTATTTGCAATGTATTTTCTTTTTCTTTTTTTTATCCATAATATACTATAACATATTCTTTTTTCTTTTTTTTTTTTTCTTTTTTTTTATATAAATTCTTTTCCCTTTTAATGATCAGAGAAAAGAGAGCAAATAATATAAATCTTATTATCATTATGAAATTGAAATATACAAAATTTATTTAGACTTCGAATCTAAAGATTTAAATGATAAAAGTTATGATATTTTAAAGTAAATAATTTTATATCTATAGTATATATTCATAATGATGAAAAAATTATGATATAGAATATATATCCCTAACGTAGATTTTCTTTCATATATTTTATTTGATATTTGTTATTAAAAATTATTTCAAAATGTCTATCGTTGATTATTATGTGGCAAGGTGACCGTCACGTTTACGTTTCTTCTGTATTTAATTCAATTTGTTTTGTTTAGAGAGTCAGTCGCCGGCAGGTCGTAGCAGAGTTAACGTCACGTGAGTCCAAAGCGTAAAGATAAGCTTTAGCTTTACATTACAGAAAGTTTAGCTTTTCGTTGTTAAAATATATCTAAATACATATTTTCTTTGTGTCATGCGACAAGTAATTTTTTTTATCTCCATTAATTTTTGTACCTTTTTCTTTTTCTTTTTCTTTTTCGTATTCATATCGAATAAAATTAAGACTATTAGTATTAACGAATTAAAAATGTATACAATCTTTTATTTCTTTTTCCTCCGAGCGTATATAATAAAAAGGATATAATTTTCAAATTGTATAAACGTGTGTGTGCGTATAGACGCGATTGAAAATTATTTCTTTGCAATATCAATTATCATTTCATATCATAAAATATTCTATGATAAATAGAAAAATATTCTATGATAAATAGAATAGAGAATATGTTTATTCGATATATCAGTATATATTAATATTCATTTATTTATCAGCTTTTAATTATGTTACGAATCTAAGAAAGAAAAAAAAAAGAAAAAAGAAAAAAAGAAAAGCGAAACAAAACCCCTACAAGAGGGTTATTTAATACGTTATATAGTACGTGAAA
Organism: Vespa crabro; assembly: GCF_910589235.1. NCBI lineage: Eukaryota > Metazoa > Arthropoda > Insecta > Hymenoptera > Vespidae > Vespa > Vespa crabro. The sequence continues at coordinate 3,302,744 of NC_060971.1, read as the reverse complement.
AGTAAATCTCAACGAATTTTCTAAACTGACATAGACGAAAACTTTGTATGGCATGTGTACATAGATGCATACATACATACATACATACATATATATATACATATATACATATATACATACCTATTCTCCTATTATAGATTTATACGAAGGTAAAAGTATACAACAAAATTTCCTGTGCAATATCCAGGCTATAGACTGACACAATTTCATTTATGTACTTCACACAAAGCCAAAAGTAAATATCGTGGCATGAAGTACTTCGACAAACGCACGTGCTTTCGGAAAACGCACGTGCTTCGTCGATTATAGTTAGCACACCGGAATATCAAGATCGTAGTATATACATATTTCGAACACTTAACACTCACGAACACGAGATTTCATAATTGAGAATCGAACCAAACGAGAATCATTTGTTTAGCATCAAACAAATAAATATTGTAAACAATATCTCTAATAATGTGTTTGGCATGTGGTGAGCAGGGGAGATTGAGGGAGGAAGATAAAAGAATGGAAAGATGGGATTCGATTTATCGTTTATTTCGTTTCAATTAAAAATATCAAATAATTTTTATTTTCTATCAAAGATAATATTAGTCGAGTTAAATATCCGCACAATAACATTGATAAACAAATCTCCATTTTCTTCGTGAATGTCACAGCTTTCGTACATATATACACACACCACTATATTGCTTTTGCGATTTTAGATTTTATTCTCGAGATGATTGCACTAAGTTATTCTCATGCGAAAAGCATCTTCTCTCTCTCTCTCTCTCTCTCTCTCTCTCTCTCTCTCTCTCTCTCTCTCTCTCTCTCTTTTTGAAATGACAAACGCATAAGGAAAATGTTTTAGGCACAAGATAAGCGCATAACACACGACTGGAACATATATATGTATATATGTATGTATATGATGTGTGTATGAGTATATATATAATGTACATATATATATATATATATATATATATATATATATATATTTTCCCTTATTCTTTTCCGTTCTTCACGAGGCCGTAAGCCCTCTTTGTAAGTCTCGTAGTAAACGAGGTATTAACGTCGCACTTTTGCGAGCGCATAAAAGAGATGGGTATGGTACATACATTGTATATAAAATATAGGAGTATATATACTCGAATATTTCACAAAGAGACAAGCGTTTAAGATACGATCTCAAATAACTCAACAATTTTGTATCACGCAAAGGGAGTAAAGAATATTAACGTATCTTCCAAATTTTCATTTTATTCTTAAGTCATGTCTGATTTACAATTAAAAAAAAAAAGAAACCATAATCGTCGTGGGATTAATTTTTGTTCCACTTTTTCTTTTTCTTTTTCTTCCTTTTCTTTCTCTCTCTCTCTCTCTCTCTCTCTCTCTCTCTCTGTTTTTGTTCCATACGGTAATCGCAATACAATTGAGTTTTGAATGAAAAGAAATTTTTATATTTTCTTTTCTAATTACATAATATCTTTCATCAAGGAAAAATATGATATATATATATATATATATATATATATATATATATACATATGTATGTATATATATATATAAAACTGTTAATAGCTTTAGCTTTTCGTTCGTAGGATTATATAAACTGTACAACTATTTTTCTATTAAATTCCGTGTCGAGGTGAATAAATCAATAGGAATAAACGTTGTACTATGCTGATCGATTATCGGTAATCGCGATGCGTCCAACTTTTCTTTTCATTCCATGGATGTTTCATTCGGTTAACGGACAGAAGCTTAATTAACCGCTCTTATGCCGTGTATGGAATTACAGTTAGTAACATATAACAATTATAACGAGGCGTTTAATCATTTTTAATTGAAATTTCGATGATATCTTGCCCGATCGACGCGAGTATCTCATTCAAATTCGTATTGAATCGAACGACCAAAAAGAGAGAGAGAGAGAGAGAAAGAGATAAATAGAGGGGGAGGGGGAGATAGGATTCATTTAAAATCATTCGCAATACGTTACCATGTTGGTATGTATCTCGGCATATTTTAGTTACCTAATTAAATCTCTGGTACTCGTAATCACGTCTCTTATATTATGAGCATATACATTCGTTCGATAAAATTAGTACAAGATATTATTAATTCATTGTATTATGTTTACTTTGATTTGATATAGAAAAGAATTATTTAAAGAATGAACACATTATACGAATATATTTTACTACGATGCCTTTTCGTCATATTCATATTGTCTCTCTCTCTCTCTCTCTCTCTCTCTCTCTCTCAATCTCTCTTTCTCTCTTGAGATTTCAAAGCTATATTGCTCTGACGACGGTTTCGACATACGTTATATACTATACCTCCGATCAAGCGGAGTCTCTGCTTGGGATAGCAAATTTACCATTTACCGAGTCTCCGAGCAATGAATATTCCGTCGTATGACGGTATAACGGAATTTACGTGGCACGTACTGCATCCTCCTTTATTATAGTTGCCGATCCGCTTCCGTACCGAATCTCCGTGGTCTATAAAGGTTACCATGTGCTTCGTTCTCCCGCAATAACACCACGATTATTCTATGGATTTCAAATCCACATAATTATCGAAGAGACAACCTTTACATGCCAAGCATAAGCAATTCTAATGTTACCTGTCAGTCGACTTATTATCATGGCTTATAGTATTATCCTTCGATATTTTCAAAAATTCAAAGATATTTACGAATTCAAAGAATTGATGTCTAAACCTAACGAAAATTTGTTTATTTATTTTTTCAATCTCGACATAACCTGAATATATTTCAAAAAGCTCTTTCAGCTCGATTGATAAACATAGCCTGTTTCACTTCATTTTTATTTATTCTTTTTTTTTTTTTTTTTTATCTTACCTCCGATATATTTCTCAAAAATAACTTCGATTTATCCTCTCTCTCTCTCCTCTCTCGTTCTCTCTCTCCCTTTGTTCATGTGAAAACAAACTAAGAGCTAGAGAGAGAGAGAGAGAGAGAGAGAGAGAGAGAGAGAGAGAGAGAGAAAGAGGGATGCAACGTCCAAGAAAATTGCATATAAACTAAGCGTTAGAATTCTCCGCGAAAATTTGCAACTTTGGAACGTTACAAACGTTGCCTGGGCATAGGTAAAAGTTAACAGAGGGTGAACTAGATGAGTGGACGTTGCAAGAGCAAAGGTGGTATACTGGGAAAGCAACAAATTGCCTCGTCTAATATAACAAACAGGTTGCGGAGCCACCGTGTCGCTCGTATAATGCTCCGGGGTGTTACTGCCATGGTAGAACAAAAAATTATCACTTCAAGTGGCTCTGGCACGGCTGTACAGTGTATCATGCGACAGAGACACGAATGCGAATCCACGACTAGGGAGTTAGAAAGAGAAAGAGAGACATACACACGCTCTCTCTTTTCTCTCTCTCTCTCTCTCTCTCTTTCTCTCTCTCTCTCTCTCTCTCTTTCTCCTTCTCTTGCTATGTTACATGGTTCGCGACCTCCTCTGGTGCTCGTTTCACCTCACCTATGACCGTTTGTCGTCAAGGGAGGACTTCGATGTACGATTCAGCTCAACATCGAGTTAACGGCAAATAAAAGCTCGATCGATCACCACTCTATAACTAAAACCATTGAACTCCAACCTCGCATAACATTGTAGTTAGCTTTTTACTAAGCTATCTACCTCTTAACCCTATTGAAGTTACAATTCAACTTCAACATTTGAACAATCTTTTCGCTCAGTTTTCTTCTTTTTTTTCTTTTTTCTTTTTTCTTTTTTCTTTTTCTCTTTTTTTTTTTCATAGACACATTACAAGCACATTATAAAGATTAATTATTATGAAAAATTATTTAATACCATGATCATTGTAATAATTTATAAACCCAATTATATTGTTTCTATCAAGAATTATTATGATTATTATTAAATCGGTACAATTATACTATGATAAATATAAAGCTTTTACTTGAAGAACATTTATATAGCTTCTGTTCGTTAATATGAAAGAAAACTTAGAAAACTACAGTTACCTAAGTTATATTAAATTTAAAATGAGTCTTCATTGTTACAGGAGTATTATAGAACATTGAAATATAATAACGTACCTAATTGAATATTATAAATTAATATCAAAATTAACATTCGTTTATTTAACGATAATAAAACGATTTATAAAAATATAACTTCATTATCGATATATATATATATATATTTTTTTTTTTTTAAGTCTTACTATGTACATCATTTCGAAAGATTTTGCAATGTCCATTTATATTATCCGTTTCGTTTGAGAAATTTTACGTTCTATGTCAAAGAAAATAATATCATTGTGAAATAATAGAAGTAGAGAGATACTCAGGTTTTTTATTAGTTTTATTAAAAAGAAACAGGATAATTTGAAAATCAAGAATTCAAACGTTTATTACAAAGTACAGAGGTTTTTAACCTT
>NC_060971.1:3285825-3295825 GCF_910589235.1 Vespa crabro | reverse complement strand
CGAAGAAATGAGTTCAAATGTTACATTGTTAATTTTCGATATTTCTGTCTTTTTCTTTTTTTTTTCTTCCTTTTTTCTCTTTTTTTTCTTGCGAACTGAATCGAGAATAATCGAAGGAATTATGAAAAAGCGAAGAAAGAAAAAAAAAAATAGAAAAAAAAAGAAAACAGATAAGACGAAAGAGAACGTTCATCGTGAACGTCATTTGGGAAAAAATTATCAACGTCGTTTGAAATATGTTCATTAATTTGTCTGATAAATTTTCAACGTTTTAACGTGCAAACCATGAGACGGATTTTCTTTAATATCTTTTTTCTCCATTTTTTCTCGTCTTTTCTTTTTTTTCTTTCTTTCTTTTTTCTCCTTTTTCTTTTCTCTCTTTTTTCACCTTCTATCCCTTGGTTTTTTGTCGTATGAAAATGGAAGCGAAACGGTTAGGATACACTTTATTTAATTTCCCTCTCCGACCAAACTCGATGCCATCGCTTTCCATCGGGGTCCTTCCCATTGAATTTCTATCGTTTTCCATAAAGAAGTCGTAACCGGGAAAACTAAAGGAGAGAAATATTACATCGTACGTTAGAGGTACCGTGAACGAATCGTACGGATGTAACGAAGTAGTACGTATCTTCGAAAACGACTGGAACCTTCCCGTTGAAAAGAAAAAAAAAATAGGGAGGGAGAGAGAGAGAGATAGAGAGAAGGAGAGAAAGGAGAGAAAAAAAAATAAGAGAAAGAGACATAGTTATAACCAAATGTAATTATGATAACCAGAATAATATTTCCTATATTTATTAGATACTTTTTTCAAAATTGACCTATTTTCTATGTCATTTCATAGCCAATAGAATACTCATCCTTTCTATTATCTTTCAAGAAACATCGAAAGCTATTTCTTTTGTCTATCGATTATCGCTTTGCTTTCTCTCTCTCTCTCTCTCTCTCTCTCTCTCTCTCTCTCTCTCTCTCTCTCTCTCTCTCTCTCTCTCTCTCTTTTCTTTCCTTTCTTCGAATGTCGATAATACATCAAGTACGAAACTGCAACGCATCCTTCTATTTATCTCTCTTTCTCTCCCTCTTTTTCTTTCTTTCTCTCTCTCTCTCTCTCTCTCTCTCTCTCTCTCTCTCTCTCTCTCTCTCTCTCTCTCTCTCCGTCTCTCTCTCTGTGAACACGGAAAGAAACTGCAGATAAATCAGTCGTCGGTCAGCCGCGAAGATTAAACGCGAAACGCTTTGGTAGATATATATACATAGTTACGTAGGCATTAGTATGTACATATATATATATATATATATATATATATATATATACACAACGCGTCGTGGACGATCTTCACAGGTATGCGTCGACGAACTGCCCTCTGCCCTTTCCTTCTCTTTCTCTCTCTCTCTCTCTCTCTCTCTCTCTCTCTCTCTCTCTCTCTCTCTCTCTCTCTCCCTTTCTCTCTCTGTCTCTCTCACTCTTACTCTCATGTTTCTATCCTTTTCACTCTAACGCACCGACGCACCCAGGTATTTCGCGAATCCGGCAATAAAACCGTGGGCATTATCTCTCGCAGAGTGCTCTCTCGCTATTATTATTTGCGACGGGCTTAAACGCAAATCAGCGCACGACCACACGAAAATGGCATTGTTCGTAAGCCGACACGCGGATACGTCCTCGTTTGGTATTCGTATTACGTCATATTATTATGGCCAGACTAAATAATCGGCCCTTTGTGGGCATCCACCTAATAACGATCAGTCGAAGCGTGCTCTCGACGTTACGATGTAACATCTCGAACTTTCCGCATTGATAAATAAATATTCCTTTACGATGAAATATTATAAGACCTATGTGCACGTTTAATTAAGTATTTTTTTTGTTTTTCTTGAATTTATTTTTTCTTTTCATTTTTTTTTCTTTTTTCTTTTTTTTTCTTTTCTTTTTCTTTTTCTAGTAGTTGCCTTCTGGATATCAAAAGAAATTATTGGGGAAGAATTAAGGGGCTTCAATGGTTTTTTTTTTTCTTTCTTTTTTGTTCTTTTTTGTTTTATGTATTGCATACCTTTTTTTTTTTTCTTTTTTTTTTCCATAACAATATTCATTTAATATGAAATAGTGATTTCGGTAGAGACTCGTCGTTTAAGTTCACATAGACAACGATTTATATAATTTTAATTCATAACTAGTTTGATACTTTATAATTGTGTGTGTGTGTGTGTGTGTTTTTTTTTATATATTTTTACGATTAGATTATTTACGACTTTTTCATTCGTCGTTATGTATTATTTGCATTAAAATTGAAACTTCGTTTTACATACATTGTAACGTTATCGTTAGAGTAATTGATTTCGCATAGTTTTTTTTTATTTTTACTATATGCGTACATATTTTTTTTTTTTTTTTTTTTTTTCTAATTAAAAATATTTCAGTTTTTATATTGAATTTCTTTTTATATTTTAATTGTCAGCTTACAATAAATTTTGTGCAGAATAATATAGGGAAAGAAAATTTAAAAAGAAAAAAAAAATGACAAATAAAATCTACGCCGGTTTCAATAATAAAGACATACGAGCGCGCGTGCATTTTATGCGTGTTTGTTTAGCCGTTTCTATAAGAGAAACTGACAAAGAGAAATGAAAGAAAAGAAGATACAATTTATAAGATACGAATTTATTCAAGACAGTGACGTAAGAGACGTTGACGAATAAAGTTCTTATAACTTGTTAGAACTTCGTTACGTTTCTTTCGAAACTTTAGAAATTGTACCTACGATTACATCAGGTTCAATTATATGTATATATATATATATTGCATTCTGAAATAAGAATATTTTCAAATATAACGTCATCGTTGTGTAATATTTAAAAAAAATATTTCTTTCTCTTTTCTTTTTTTTTTTTTTTTTTTATTTTTTTTCTTCTTTCCCGTTTCTTTTTCATTTTGTCAACACAGACCTTAGAGTACAAAGCGTAACAATTATCGTTCAACAAATCAAATCAAATCAAAAAAAAAAAAAAAAAAAACAAAAAAAAAGGAAAAAAAAAAGAGAAAGAAAGAAAAAGAAAAATCGACCATTTTATTATTAAATAACGTTTGAACGATATCAGAATACAAATGAATGAACGGGATGGATGGTATACGTACCGTTTACTAATGAGAAGAAAAGAAAAGAAAAGAAAAGAAAAAAAAAGGGGAACAAATCTAATGAAGGGTTAAAGAAATCTATCTGACTATTCTTTAACTCGATAGACACGAAAAAAGAAAAATCGATTAAATCACCTCTGATCCTGTTTGTAAGTTAAGTTTCATTCAATTCGCGACCGTTCGTCATTTCATTTAATTTTCACCGAGAAATTGAACATAAAAGAGGTGAGGAAGAAGGTTAAAAAAGATAGAAGAGGAAGGAAGAGAGAGAGAGAGAGAGAGAGAGAGAGAGAGAGAAAAATGAAGAAAAAAGGAAGGAAGGAAGGAAGGAAGGAAGGAAGGAAAAATAAATAAGGAAGGAAGGAAGAAAGGGAAGAAGGAAGATTAAGCATTTATCCGCGAAATGTTACTACCGTAAAAGTCCGAAAACCCCGTGGGCTATAACAAAGATCCTCTTCGCTATCCTTTCGCATACAGTTTTATGCGAGTAATCGATCGGTCTCGTGTTCTTCGAAAGATCCTCCTTACGTTTTTACGATATACCAAGAAGGTGTAACGAGTTGAGTAAAATCAGCGGGATTTTGTTCGCTTCGAGCAAAAGCGTTTCCATGGGAACGCAACGTTCTGTACGATCTCGAAGGAAAATTAAAAGTCGAGAGTTCATTTCGTCCTGTACGTAGTACAGCCGTTCTCATGTGAGAAAAAGAGAAAGAGAGTGTGTATAAGAGAAAAGAGAGAGAGAGAGAGAGAGAGAGAGAGAGAGAAAGAAGGAACTTGAAAAATCAGGACAAAGGCCATGCGCTTGGTCGACGTTTTAGCCGGCAGTGGACTTTTGAAATTCGACCGCGTCCACGTATAATAATCCTTGTAATACAAGGTGGCGTCAAATGTCACGAACCAAAGGTTCTTAAACAATGAAACTATAAAAGCGAAGCCGACAAAGCACTCGCGATACACCGACACCCTCATATTAATTTTAATTGCATTCATATAGAACACCCGGTAGTTCTCTATGTCGTACTCTCTCTGTGCCTTACTATGTCTTCCAATTAGTAGAAAACGCAATTGCGGCGAGTTTTTTTCCAAAGGTATCCGACATTCTGATATTAACATAGGAAAGGACTGTTACTATATTTTTTTACATGGTCGAGGTTTGTATAGAAAATGTGAGAGAAAAAAAAAAAAAAAGAAAAGAAAAGAACAAAAAAAGAAAATAAGGACTGGCAGTCCAGGATGGGGATAGTTCGTAGGTTGAAGGGAAAACGTAGAGAACGAACAAAATATTTTACGTTAAAAAGAAACAAATTATTGTTGCTTTTGGCTCGGCCAGCTGATAATTGTTTTTATAACATTTCCAATTATTTTCCGTGTTTTTTTCTTTTTCTTTTCCCTTTTTTGTTTCTCTCATGTGTTCGTTTTTATTTAGAAAAGATAATTGATTAACCATCCTCAGTATCTCTCTTTCTCTCTCTCTCTCTCTCTCTCTCTCTCTCTCTCTCTCTCTATGTTAAATGTAAGATACGAATAATAGGACTAACGATAAGTACATTATCAAAGTTAGTGAATGTTTCAAAGTCGATTTCGATCGCGAATGCATGTACGAATGCATACATAGTAAATTATCTAGGCATCGAATACGTAATAGTCATTTCAGTTGAAGGAAGATATGAAATATGTTGCAGAAAAGCAAAAAAAAAGAAAAACAGGGTAAAGATACGTTTGAAATTAACCTTTAAGCGTATCTACCAAATTTTACATTTTATGAAAGTCAAACGATATTTTTTCTTTTTTGTTTTGTTTTGTTTTCTCTACTAGTACGCAATTAAAGTTGAATATTCTTCAAACCGAAACTCGTGTCTACAATAGAAATTTTTATATTTAAATGTACACACACACAGGCACACAGGCACACAGGCACACATACACATACACATACACAAAATACATGCGTACGTATCTATTATTTGTTATCTCATTTCATTTCTTTCATATCGCTACGTCATAATGGCATAAAAAGTGATTGTTAACCGCTTTGAGCATGTCAAGGGATTTTTTGATAAAATCTTGTCAAAAAGTAAAAGGGGGCGCGATAACGACTTGTTTTAATGCATGTCGATAAATCCGAACGACATAACGGACAAAAAATTCTTTTCTACATTAAATATAAACAACACGATCGTACTACGTTGTTATTAGCAACGATCAAACGTGATTAAGAATTAAGGGGAGAATTCTTTTACAAGTTCAATTTTATTTTATTTTATCATTATATGTTAGTTTTGCCCAGAATTTTTTTTTTCCCCATTGTAATTTTCGTTAAAAAATAATATTATAATTTTGTAATAATACTTAGAATTCTTTTTTTCTTTTTTCATTTTTTCTTCTTTTTTTTTTTCTTTTTTTTTTTTGTTTGATGTGAAAATTCATGAGAGGCAAAAATAAAAATAAATTAATCTCAGATTGTGCCTTAGTTTTTGAATACGTCATATAAACAATCATATAAAAAAGGGCTTATGCCATTATTAATCTTCTCATATTTTCATATACATCGTCAAAACTAAATGCTTTGAGCATGGTCGAGTAAAATGATTATGTATTATCCAAAAAAAAATTAGGATCATTGATTTATTGAAATATTTTGGGATAAAGTTTATTTATAAAAAATATGGCTATCAATGATTTGATAAAGACATTTTTATTAGAGCGTATAGATTTATAAAAGATTGTGCGTGTATGTGTGTGAGTATATAAAAGTAAACAATAAATACAGTTAATTCTTACATAAATTAATATTGATTTGTCAAAATTTAATTCTTTGAATTTTAATAAACATAAATCTCATTGGATGAAAATTGGGCGAATAAATTTTCTTCATATTATATATATAAATATATAATATAAAATTTTTTTAATAATAAAATATAAACAATTAACAATGCGTAGAAGTATTTTAAGGAAAAATATGATCGATTGTGTTTCGTCTCTTAAAAAATTCACAATCATATAAAATTCAATTCAAATAAAAATACTTAATCAAAATTTGATTGGAATATTAATGACATTGATAAAATAATGAATAAATGATATAAAATAATAAAAAAAAAAAAAAAAAAAAAAAAAAAACAATATATATATATATATATAAACAAACGTATAAGAACAATAATAAAACATTACTATATTTTGATTATTTGCAGACATATCTATGTTGCACAAAGAGAGAAAGAAGAAAAATTAATTTTAATTTTGAAAACAGTACAGACGAAAGACTATCTTAACGAGTATCTCGAAAGATATCTAAGGAAGACCCAGGGAAGATAATCTAAAGAAATAAAAAAAAAAAAAAAAAAAAAAAAAAAAAAAACAGAGAAAGTATGAAAGAAAGAAAGAAAGAAAGAAAGAAGGAGAGTAGAAGTAAAAAAGAAAAGGAAGGAAGGAAGGAAGAAAGAGAGATTCACGAAGGACAAGGTACGCTTTGGCGATTTACGGTGTTACAACGATGGCGTCTGCGGTGTAGGATAGGCGCCTTGCCGTCTGCATCGTTCCTTTGTAAATAAAAACCTCTTTACAAAGAGAGAACGAGAGAGAGAGAGAGAGAGAGAGACAGAGAAAGGACCAGCCCCTGTATGTATGTATGTATATGCACGTTGTTGGTATATAGAACCAGGAAGAGAAAAAGAGCTGTGAGCGCGAACATTGGCGACTTTACGACTCGTCAACTCTGTTGGAAAACTAAACTGACCCAGGCCTTTGTGTCAGTGATGCAAAATGCGTCCAATTTCTGTCTACAATGAGAAAATGAGAGAGAGGGAGAGAGAGAGAGAGAGAGAGAGAGAGAGAAAGAGGGAGATGATATTTGCACAAAATCTGCTTTAGACAGTTTTTTTTCACAGCTGTTCTTTGTCAACAATAGATAGAAACAGTGAGAATATAGAAACAAAGGGTTTTTAAGACAAAATAACATTGTAAAATGTATTCGTTTACTATCTAAATCCGAATGAAATATTAGTTCTCTCGGTTATATATAATATTAGTAGTTAACCATTCACCGATACGAATACATGAAACTATTTTTAATTCATTCAGGAATGAATTGGCTTGAATCGTCAATAGAAAGGAAGAAAAAAAGAAAAGGAAAAAAAGAATTAACGAAGTTAAAACTATAAACTAGATGTAACGACTTATGATTACAGTTGAAATTAATTATGCGAAGTCTTTAAAACTTATCGATAATTAAATTTAAGTTATCGACTATTTATAATCTAATATCTTTTCTTTTTTTTTTTTTTTTTTTTTTTTTTTTCTTTTCTTTTTTTATCCTCCTATCAAAAGAGAAATTATCTTAATTTGAAATTCCCCGTCGATTTATTTAATAGACTTGCGTCTTATTTTTTTTTTTCTTTTTTTTGTTATATCTAAAAAATAATCCTAATAATGCGAATGTTATTATAGTCGTTTATGTTAGTTATAGTTTTATAATATAATAAGTTAAACTATTTTAATTATACCGTATAGAAGGTATATAATTTACATATATCCGATGGTTAAGTGAACTTTCGTATAACCCGATGAATTAATTTCATGACGAAAGTGGTAAAGTTGTACGTAACGTTTATGGAAAAGGTTTTAAGATCAACGTAATATCATTAATTGAAAACATTATTGTCATTTCGTTGTAAGATAAACATTATGGAGATAAGTAAAAAAAAAAAAAAAAAAAAAAATCTTGAAAAAGTTTTCAGTAAATCGTTGAAAATAAAATCACTGGAGCTTAATAAAATGCAAACGAAATGATAACTCTAATAATGTTGTTACCAACGCACGTTCGTTTGTGCATAATGAAAAAATCCATTCGGCTAATCAACGCCAAGCACGGTTACAGGACGTAACGAACGACGTTGTACACTACGCGGTAATAGCCGCATCGCGTTTTCTCTTTATCTCTCTCTCTCTCTCTCTCTCTCTCTCTCTCTCTCTCTCTATCTCTTACTGCAAAATAACGCGCCGTGAGTGAAACTTCGGTTTCCCTAATTTTGGTAAACAATCGCTCAGCTTTTGCTAGTATAACCTAGTTTCGTGCAATCGTAACGATATATGGAATGGTTCACTGTGAGGCATGCAACTAGAATTACATTTATGTGAACCTAAAAGCGAGTCTAGAGTTAGATCAACGTTGTAAAAGCGTCGATCTTTAAGCAGAAAGACAAAGAAAAAGAAAGAGAGAGAGAGAAAGAGAAATAGAGACAAATAGAGAGAAATAGAGAGAGAGAGAGAGAGATAGAGAGATAGAGACAGATAGTACAATAAGGAACAAGCTTGAACGTCGTCTTACTCGTTGCATAAACGATCGGGAGCTGTTCAAAAAATCTCTTTACCATCATCCTTTTAACTTGAAACGCATCTCGGCAGCAAAGAGAGCAAGAGCGCTTTTCTATATGCGCGAATGGAGTTTCTCTTCATCTATGTGAACGAGCAAAGCGTTCCTTTCCTCCGCTTTTTTTTTTTCTCTCTCTCTCTCTCCTATCTTTCCATCTCTCCCCGGGCCACCATCTCTCTCTCTCTCTCCCTCTCTCTCTCTCCTCTCTCTTTCTGTAAATGTCCCAGCGGAGCATCGCGATAACGACCGAAATTATCCGGGGCCGCGCGAGCAAAGCTTTTCAAATGCCGTTCCGCTCGTGTTTCAGATTCACCGAGGGATAAAGTGTCCATTCGTTTTAGGAAAACGCTTTTCGTAAAATACATGCGAAGCTAAGGACTGAAATAAAAAAGGAGGTGGAGGAGGAGGAAGAGGACGGGGGTGGGATAGGGGGAGGGTGGGTTAGGTAGAGGAAGAGGAGGAGGAGGACGTTGGGACCAGGGGTAAAACAGGGTTGAAAGGAGTTGACTGGGAAAAGCGCGTTCACGCACGAGTCCTATGAGAGTCGCGGGATCACAAAATCCAATGGTAGGTACCTTATCGTTTTGCGTTTCTTTTCGATATCTCTGGGATAGAATCTCGATATTGCTTGAATTCCGAATAGAGAAAAACTCGAAAAAGAATCGAACGGATTGGACCGAATACGGAAGGGTGGATCTAGAAAGAAAATAAAAGAAAAAAAGAAAAAATAGAAAAAAAAAAAAGAAAGGAAAGACCGAGATCGTGGGAAGCTTCCTGATTTTTATCACTCGATAGCAATTTACGTGACAGAGAGGGTGAAAATGAGAAGGGGAAAGAGGTAATTTCTATAGACGCAACTCCTCGATTCCCTCCTTCCCATAAGTTCGTATACACGCGTAAATCCACAAAAGAGATCCCTTCGGCTATATACGATTTCTTTCCTTTCTCTATCTCTTTCTCTCGCGAGCGAGCGAGCGAGCGCGCGCGTGTACGAGTCCGTTCTCGTAGTTCGGACAAACGAAGAACTCGATTCGAAAAAATTTACTTTCATTGCGCCATTGGGACACCTTCGTTTCGCCAACGTCGAAAACGTTAACGTGAATCAACGTGAATGCTCGTAACGATAAAGTATTCCAATTTATTTTCATCGTTGATGGCCAGTCCCGAGTTTCTTGCCAATCGTCCAATTAAACGAATGATCTTTGGAATTTCGTAAGAAGCGATAATGTTCATTTTCGAACGAAGAAGAACGTTAGATCGTACGAAAGAGAAATAAGATTTACGAGATGGAAAAAGGAATAAACGAAGATTCGAAACGGTGGTGCCACTCGAGGACGACTGAACTTGGAAGCCGATGAAATTCGTACCGGCGAAGTTCGGGGTCGTGAAAGTTGTTTCTCCAACGTAGTATATATAGATTTGCCGATGCAAGAGAAGAGAACTGCAGAGGGTTCGAATAAGAAGAAGGGAGGGCATTGATCTACGCGGCAGAG
>NC_060971.1:3278325-3280825 GCF_910589235.1 Vespa crabro | reverse complement strand
TTTTTCCAGAGTCAAGATTCATGAGACGCAGGAAAGGAGGAAACTATAGAAAGAAAAGGTGACAAAGGGAGAAGTAAAACTTGCGAGAAAAGGGGGAGGAAAAGATAAATCGTAGGGGGGTTAGATGTGACGCCATAAAGAGCTTCTTTCTCGCTGACCACTCCTACTCTTTCCCGCCTTCATCCCCTTCTCTATCTTTCTCTCTCTTTCTCTCTCTCTCTCTCTCTTTCTCTCTCTTTCTCTCTCTGTCTCTCATGAATTTTTGCGAACAAGAGTAAATATTTAAGTGGCAAATTACGTTTGTTTCGAAATATCCCTTTTTCTAATATTTTATCCAAATTTAGAAGAATAAATTTATGTTGGTTTATATATTCCTTTTCTCTTTTTTCTTTTCTTTTTTTTTTTTTTTTTTTTTTTTTTCTTTTGCGTATGTTTGAATATAGTAACGTTATTCGCGATCATTAAACCATAGGAGTCGCGTTATATCGTTTGGTATCGTTCAGAAATTTACGATGTCACGTCTATGCGAATATCTATTACGGTCCAATCCGGTTACCGTACTCTCCACCGATTATCGTACTACGTTCGATTATCGATTTCGTTGCTAGAGCTAATATGCAACTATGTTCATATTACTAGCCGTACATGGTGATACACAAAGCATTCACTTCGAATCCTACGAAGTTCTTGATCGGAGGCTAGAGAGATTAGGAATCTCGATCGCGCCGGTTATTATCATGAAATTCCATCATTTGATGATTATTAGTTTCACTAACTAATCCTATCGTTTGATGATTAGTAAAGATAAAAATTCGTCATATTTCAATATATTATTTTTTATATATAAATAGTATAGAATAAAAAAAGAAAAACAAAAAAGAACTTATCAAACAGTACATAATATCGATGCTTGTCAGGTAAAACTTTATAATTACAGATTTTATCGTTAATTGCAAAATATAAACAACGACGATGACGACGACGATGAGGATGTTGTAAGTTTTTATTTAAAAAAAAATGTATATATATATATATATATATATGTGTGTGTGTGTGTGTGTGTGTGTGTATATTAATGAATTTTTATTTTTATTAATTTGTTTCTATTATAGAGTCGAACTTTTTAATTGATTACTTGTATCGGGACGGAAAACAAAGAGATTTTTATTGAAAAAGTAAACTAGTTTAAGTGTACTATATTAAAGACACATTTTATATTTTATATATTTTATTGATACATTTTAATTAAATAAATGGACTTTTTCTTTTCGGTCCATGTTTCTCCAAGTATCGCGTATCATTGATCGAAATTTGATTACTATTGGCAATATTATTATTTATGTATAATATAATTAATACAGTTAGTATACTCGATTTCGACTATGACCGGACTAAAATTAATTTGTTGATACATAATTATCGGAGTAAGGTAATATCAAGATAAGTGTTCGACTAAATGAAATTTCTAATAATAGAAATTTTCAAGCTTATATCCATTAAAATATATATGACTTGCGAATGCCATAAATGAATACATAGAAAAATAATGATGTAAAATCAATAATAGTGGATCAATGAGTTACGCATTATTAAGGGATAATTTTATAATCCATAAGTATTAATAAATAAAAGTATTAATATATAAATAAACGTAAGAAAAGAATTACAGAAAATTTCAATTAGTTCACCTGTAAAAGTTTATGAAAGTTTTATCAGAAATCGGATTAATTATCAGATAAAAGCATTCTTCGGATCTAATTATGGCGTAAAAGTTACAAACAAAAAATAATTAATTATTTTAAGATAATATCATCTCGATGAGGATACTTATCGTCTTATTATATTTTTTTAATATTACAAAATTTTCAAAATCAGAAAAAAAAAATCTAACACTTATCTCAACATTTAAACATTTATCTTCTTTCTTATACGATAGGATAATATTGATGGAATTTAAGAATCCGCTTTAATAGGATGAGCATGCGAAGATAAAGTTTCGAAAAGAGAAAATCGACTTTCCAAAGTACGCTAACAATCATTTTATTTGAAAAATTCTCAATCTCATTTAATTAAAAAATGTCACACTTATTTACTGTAATACTTAAATCTAATTCTTTTCGATTAAACTTTTTTCAATTTCACAATAAACCTTCTAATCTTTTTTTTCTAACCAATTAAATAATAAAATTCTTTAAACTTTAAATCCCTATTAAATCTCTTAATCTTCTATCGGACAAAAAGAAAAAAAAAAAAAAGAAAAAAGGAAAAAAAAAAGAAAAATAAGAACATAATTACCATTTTGAAAAAGAAGAAAATAATAATAAAAAAGGAAAAGACTAAGGATAATATCTCGTAAATTAGTAAAACTATTCACGTCATATCTCTCTCTCTCTCTCTCTCTCTATCTATCTATCTCTCTCTCTCTCTCTTCCCATCATTATTCTATCTCCTTCTATCTCTGTATGCATTCTCCGCAAAGGCACTCCTTACGAAAGGAGGT
>NC_060971.1:3270825-3273325 GCF_910589235.1 Vespa crabro | reverse complement strand
CTTCTCAGAGAAACTATCTATCCAAGATGTTAAACTTTGACGTTACGACTAAATTCCATTCCTGTCACATTAGTTTTACGAATTTTATCGGACTCTCGTGTATCTATATATATTCTTTAAACACTCGAACGAATTTGATCGACTTTTCTTTTCTTCTTTATTTTTTCCTTTCTTTCTTTCTTTTTTCTCTCTCTCTCTCTCTCTCTCTGTTTACCAGAATATTCTCATCGAAGGTAAATAGAAACTTTGATCTTACGAAGAAAGAACTATTAAAGATAAATATATGATATCGCACGAAGCTTTTTACGGTTTACACGTTTTTCTAGCGACGTTTTTTCATTCCCTTTCCCAGCGCAACCTAACCCATCCACACCACCGCCCTCTTTTTTCTATTTTTCTATTTTCTTTTTCTTCCTTTTTCTTTCCCCTTCTTTTTTCTATTTTTCTTTTTTTTTTTTTTGTCGTTTTCTTTCTTTTCGTTTTCCTTGTTATATTTATTATTATTCTTCTTTCGTACACATACCGAATGTCGGCACGATTTATGCTCTTTGTTGCGGTAATAAGCTCCTTATTTCAACGGCGTAGGAAAGTTTAAAAACATTATTTATTTTTAAAAACGCGTACTGTAATGAAGTTCGTAATCCTCGGTGTGTTGGTATAAGGATGCCGTTCTATAAACTTCCTTTTAAATACCCGTTGGGTAAAAAAGAAGTCGAAGAATATTCCATCGTCACAGAGCATGCTAGTTTGTGTTTGGGTATTTACCGAAAAGTTTTCTCCATTTCTTCTTCGTGCTTGGTGCATTGAACGGATGACGATGACGAAAAAACGATGACGAAAAAACGATGACGAAAAAACGATGACGAAAAAACGATGACGAAAAAACGATGACGTTGAGAATATTTACGCGTGCACAGATATAGAAGAAGCTTTTCCAAGAAAAGCAGACTTTTCTATATGTATCGTTTTATTAATTTAAGAAGGAGAGAGACGCTTTCCATTTTTCCCCATCCTCTCATGTATTATCCTTGATCGATTCTTTATCGTTGAACGGAATAAACGAGGAGGGAAGAAGAAGCTGCTTGTCGTTAGATAAGCATCGACATTACTACTTTTTGTTATGGCCAATTCAACATTTATAACTCTATTTTTCGGTCTTCAATGAGCAATACATCTTTCATAGATTATTGAATGAGATCTTAAAAAAAGAAGAAGAAAAAAAAAATAACCAAGATAAATGGGGTTTTACCTCGTAAAAAAGAATAATTCTTATTTCTCATAAAAAGGAATTCTTATTGACTCATCAACCATATACCCTTTTTTTTTTTTATTGTACATAACCATATGCATCGTACGGATAAAGTATTAATAATAAAAAAAAAAAAAAAAAGAAAAAAAGGTGTATTGCATGAAACGTGTTGTGTTTTACGAGAGGACAAGATATAGGAGAGGGGGTAAGAATTATAAAAATGGATATATCGAATTTTAAAAGAAAAGGAACGTATTTAATAGTCCCTTAGACGCTTTTAACGACTGGACTTATCTTTTTTTCCTTCCCCCTTCTACTTTATCTACTTCTTCTTTCATTTTCTTTTTTTCTTTTGTTTCCTTTTATTTCTTTTTTGTTATTCTTTTTTCTATTCTTTTTTCTTTTTTTGTAATTCCTCCCAGTATTCCGGGATTCACTTTATCCACGATTTTACGCTCGTTTCGTAAAAATCTAAAAGCCTTCCTTGATAACTTTTAATTTCCATTAGTCGACGTAATTATTTGTTCGCTTAATGTTCTTTCTTCTTGTTATACATGTATATATATATATATATAACAAGAAGATATATATGTGTATATCTATATATATATATATATACACACATCTAATCGTTATCATTGGTAGACGTCGTAAGATGATATAAGCATCATGTACGTCGAGCGATCTCATTAAATCCCGAGAGAGTTATAAAGGGTGGGAGGGGGAGGGCACAGGAGGGTTGGGGGGAAAGTACCTTAAAATTTCACCGTAGCTTTCTCTCTCGGTTGAGAAATTGGTCCTTTGCGAGTATAAGGGTCTAGGGCGGTCGGTTTGCTTGGGAAACCAGTAGAGAACGTTGACGTTAACGTGGAGGAGCATCCTTGTTGACTGACAAACGGCGAACAATTTGCGCGTGGAAACTTTGAAAAGATTATTACTAACTATGGATGGAATATGACACGCGTTTGTGACTTCTTCTTCTTCCCTTTTTTTTTCTCCCCCTTATTCTTTTTTTCTTCCCTTTTTTTTTCTTTTTTTTCTTTTTTTTTTTTTTTTAGAGTTAACCAAAAATTCTCTCTTCGGGTAAAAGAAAACGTTACGGAAGGAAAGGATGTTGTAATTTCATCTGACATCGGCCAACGAAATTCTCATGGGATCCCCGACGAACGCGTTCCTCACGCTTGGTATACTTCTTTCTTTCTCATTATTTCTCTCTCTCTCTCTCTCTCTCTCTCATTTTTTTTATTTCTT
>NC_060971.1:3258325-3265825 GCF_910589235.1 Vespa crabro | reverse complement strand
GCGTAGAGTACGACAAAATTGTGTAATTCATGTTAACGAAGCACGCTTCACTCTACGTTTAATCTCTTCGTTTCTTTATCATAATTCTAACGTGGATTCCCCACCCTCAAGTCACCTACTCACCCACTCACTCAACCATCTTTTCTCCCCATGCGAGGAAAATGTTAAGAGAATTGTGTGGATATGCTCGAGTTGTCGTTGGCACAGCTAAGAGCTTTTCTTATCGTGTACGGACGGGCCTTAATTAATCTCCTTTCAATTAGACACCACGCCCTTTGCGTCCCGACAAAGGAGCTCGATTCTCTTAGGTGCGGTTAACGCCTTAAGGAGCAGGCGTGAATTTGGAACGACGATGTCTGATTACCGTTCGTTGTTTGTTCAACAACGTCTCTCTCGCGTTAAACACCGGCCGAATACGGGTCTACGTTCCCTTCAACGACTATCTTGCATATATATATATATATATATATATATATATATATATATATATATATATATATGAATGTATGTACGTACTTATGTATGTATGTATTTATGTATATACGTATAATACCTATGGATAATAGAGGTATCTCTACTAATCGATGTTTCATCTGGATCAACTGTATGTACATATATATATATATATATATATATATATATATATATATATATATATATATATATATATATATATATATATATATATATAAATATATATAACTAAATGCAACGTGAGATGATATTACTGATCATTTTTGTCAATAATTTATCGTATCTTTGACATTATTCTTTTTTAAAAGTTTCTTTATTGTTTATCCTGTTTGTTGTTTCTTCCAATTTATTCTTAATGAGACATTGAAATTAAACAATGTGAGAAAACAATGGATGGGATAGATCGAAAGTATAGAAAAGGAATATTATTTTCTTTATAGGATGTGCTTCGTTTTTGAGAAAATGAATTTTTTTATTTTTAAAGGAAATCATATTATTAGGTTGGAAACTATGAAACGGGCTTTGAATGAAAATAAAAAAAAAAAAAAAAAACTAAACAAAAACGCCCGTTTCATAGTTTCCAACCTAATATTATGGTGGTTCATGTTTTTTTTCTTTTTTTTTTTTTTATGTTTCAATAATTTTAATAATACAATTATAATTGAACTTTGTCGATTTATGTGTATATATATATATATATATATATATATATATATATATATAAATACTATGGAATAAATGTTTGTTTTATATTCGATAAAAAAAAAAGAAAATTAATATCTTTAGAATTTCCCTTCTTAAAAGAACTTATCCTGCCCTCGTAAAATCTTGCTAAGTATATTCTGACATTTATTTCTACCTACCATAAATCCGTTTATTTTCGAGGTTCCTAGCGTAGCTTTGAGGATTTTCTCGTAATTACATAAGGCGTTACCCTTTAACGTTCATTTACACGTTCCCTCTTTGTCATACTCACACCTCGAAAACAGATCCCTCTTCTCGAGACTGCTCACGCGAGTGCATAATCTGCTAGCAATTATAACGACTTAAATAAGATGGAAGTTTGAGACTGCTTCTCTATTTCTCTCTCTCTCTTTCTCTCTCTCTTTCTCTCTCTCTCTCTCTCTCGCTCTCTCTCTCTCTCTCTCTCTCTCTCTCTCTCTCTCTCTTTCTCGTTGGTAACAGAGAAACGATAAAAGGAGAACGTTTTTCACGCTCGAAATCCAACAGATGTAGATGCCCCCTTGACATCAAAGCTGTCGAAACGACACGAATTCCTTCGATCCGCATGTCTGATCACTTTACATTTTCGAAAATGTTTTGAGAGAGAGAGAGAGAGAAGGGGGGGATGGGAGAGAGAGAGAGAGAGAGAGAGAGAGAGAAATGTCATTTACCTTCCATGAGTTTCATCAAGTTTCGGTATAAAAAGGGACATAAAAAAAAAATAAGATAGCAAAAAGAGAATAAAAGTAAAATATAACGAGGCATACAGAAAGAGAAAGAAAAAGAAAGAGAGAGAGAGAGAGAGAGAGAAGAAAAAGTCAAAAAATTTGTCGATGAAAAGGCAAACCAAATAAGGAAGAAAAAGTAAAGTACACCGAATCCATCGTATGGGCGTCAACTAAGGACGGACTAAAAAAGTTATGATCGAATTGGTGCGAGTTGCGAGGAATCGATCGATCCTTTCTCGAAGTACTTTCTCTTTTTCTCTCTTTTTCTTTATTTCTCTCTTTCTTTATTTCTCTCTTTTTCTTACACGTTCACGGAACGACTCGAGAACCGATTCATACGTCTTGTGAAAATCTTTGAAGAGAATCGTTACGCTACTCCACCTCGATCGTTTTCTTTTCTCTCTCTCTCTCTCTCTCTCTCTCTCTCTCTCTCTCTCTCTCTCTCTTCTTTCCTAATTGATTTTCCTTGCTGGCTTAGCGAGCGCGATTCAACGAACTTCCTTACGCTTCTCCGACTTTTCTCATCGATCTCCGAAGCACGGTCAGCGTGTCGGAGAGTTTCTTATCCTAAATGGTTGCAATTTTCACCCTGCGACAAGTTTCGGCGAAGTAAACGAGAAAGAGCGAGAAAAGGAGTAAGAGAGAAAAGGCGTAAGAGAGAGAGAGAGAGAGAGAGAGAGAGAGAGAGAGAGAGAGAGAGAGAGAGAGAGAAAGAGAGAGAGAGAGAACAATACAGAATGGAAGGAAAGCGAATACTGAAAGATTTTAAGTAAAATGAGAGAGAGAGAAACAAAGAGACAGAGAGAGAGAGAGAGAGAGAGAGTAAAAAAGGAATGAGCAGAATAATTAAAAAAATGAAAGGGTCGACGGCACAACACGGTTCGCCCGTAAATCGTACCACTCTTCCAGATAGGCTTCCTCGCGAGTGGAATTTGCAGAATTTGCCCTGCGCCGCTAACGTAGATTATAAAGTATGCAAATATGCGCGAGATGGAACGGCCAAGCGTTCGCAGACCGAGAGATAGAAAAGGAAAGAGAAAGAGAGACGGATAAAGAGGAAAGGAGAAGAAGAGAGAAAAAGAGAGTGGGAGAGAGAGTGAGTGAGTAAGTGAGAGAGAGAGAGAGAGAGTGAGAGAAGAGAGAAGAGAAGAGAAAGCTTGGTCGTTGTATAGTAAGAGGGAGAAGGGAAGTGAGATTACGAGTGTGACAGCGGCCGGTATATAACGTCGTACAGAGTGGACGAAAGTATGGACTGGCAAGTGGTGTAAATCCAATTTGCGCAACATCACTGGGCTTATGTCGTTTCATTCATTAGTCCTTATTAGGTAGCATTATGCGAGACAAGAGGAAAGCTGCGTTTCTTCCGGAAAAATTAAGGGATAGTCGTATATTTTTTTTCTCTCTTTCTCTCTCTCTCTCTCTCTCTCTCTCTCTCTCTCTCTCTCTCTTCTGTCCCCTCTTTTTCTTTTTCATTTTTTTTCTTTTTTTTTTTTTTTTTTTTAATCTTTTCCCTTTGAAAGCGACGTTGAAACTCTTAAGTAAGACATACCTTATTATTCTTCTCTGCATTTTCATTTTTCTCCTAACTCCTTCTTCTCCTCTTCCTG
Source organism: Vespa crabro (assembly GCF_910589235.1). Classification (NCBI taxonomy): domain Eukaryota; kingdom Metazoa; phylum Arthropoda; class Insecta; order Hymenoptera; family Vespidae; genus Vespa; species Vespa crabro. The sequence continues at coordinate 3,262,293 of NC_060971.1, read as the reverse complement.
ACCCCCACCCCACCTCTCTCCGTCCCACCTTTCCTCTTTTCTCCATTCAAGCAGCATTATCTTTAGTTATAAGACGTATAAAAGATGAAGCCGATAGAATGATGATCGTTTTCTAGAAGTATTCGTCTATCGAGGATTATGAATACTTTCAACGATGCTAATAATACGTAAACATACTCTTGAAAACGAGCGAGACGATGGAGAGATATCGTCTCTCGAAGTAACAAACGAGCCATCTTTAAAGCTTCTCTCTCTTTCTTTCTTCTTCTTCCTTCTTCTTATTTTTTTTTCTCATTCGAGAAAGAGAGATAGAGAGAGAGAGAGAGAGAGAGAGAGAGAGAGAGAGAGAGAGAGAGAGAGAGAGAGAGAGAGAGAGAGAGAGAGAGAGAGGGAGAGAGATTCCTTCGTTCTCGCGAAATACTGAAAATTCTTTTCGATGTTTCGTTCCTTCTCGTTGGCGAATACTTTATCGCTTTCAAGAATGTTCTTTGGAACGCAGGGTTCCGGCCCCCTCCATAGTTTCATGCATTTTTTATTTCGCTTCTTTGTACTGAAATATATACCTTACATATACGCGCATACACATATATACATATATATATATATACAGTTAGAGAGAGAGAGAGAGAGAGAGAGAAGCATGTAACGAGAAGTTAATGGATGATCTCGACTTTTTTCCCACCGTTCATACTGTTCTAGTACCTTTTGTTCTACCGTGTGGAAATAATTCAGAGAGTGTTCGATGCGTCCGGCAAATGGTCGGGATCTACACGATTGATTCTCGAATAAAGGCACATGGCGAAATTCTGTACAGAGTCGCAGGACGACGAGGGTCGTTGCGCTCGTCTCTTCTAGATATACACGATACAAGAGAGAGAGAGAGAGAGAGAGAGAGAGAGAAAATAGGGAAAAAGAGGAAGGATATGAACGATTCGAATTCCTCGCGTACCACCTACCAACCATATTCTGTTCTTGAAATACCTGATACACGTTTATTGTAGGCTTCCAGAATGAAAGAAACAAACGAACAAATAAAAAAAAAAAAAAAAAAAAAAACAACAATATAAAAAAGATATTTGCCCGTATCCTCAACAGTTTCTCGTCGTTATATCGAATTTAATTGCGTTCATACGCACGTGGTTTGCAAAATTGTGTCCTCGTTAATCCACGTCGTTTCGTTATTTTCCATACAATAGCTAGCATGCGATAAAATTTTATTTACTTTAATATATCGTACCGAGAATAACAGGATGCAAACATTTCCATGTTATAGGAACGTCAATAAAGATTAAACGAAACAAACATAAGTATTTAATCGATGTAAACCAATTCGATATTCGTTTACACATATCGATCAGAGTTTCTACCGAAGAAAATAATATGAGTTAAATAAATAAATAAATAAAGAAAGAAAGAAAGAAAGAAAGAAAGAAAGAAAGAAAAAATAAACAAACAAAAAAGAGAAAGATAGAAAAAAGAAGAAGAAAGACAGAAGATTAATATTTAATAAAAATGAATTTCATATATAAAATCTAGTTATATTTCTTTTTTTTTCCTCTCTCCTTTACTTTCTTTCTTTTTCTTTTTCTTTCTTATTTCTATTTGTATTTTCAATCAACTTTCAAAAGTCTTGCCATGTTTCTCGTACTTTTCGTAACTTATTCGTGTAGGTACTAGAGCGCGTGCTTCTTGCTTGGCAGCTCGTTATTCTTGCAACCAATGATCCACGAGAAGTAATTAAAGTAAACACGCCTCTCTCTCTCTCTCTCACTCCCCCTCTATACCTCACCCCCCCTCTATCTCTTTCTCTATTTCTACTTTTTGTTTCATGAAGAAATTTACTCGGCAGTTGGCCTTCTTTTACAATAGCTTGGTGCTTCTCTTCGTTCGAAGAGAGAGAGAGAGAGAGAGAGAGAGAGAGAGAGAGAGAGAGAGAGAGAGAGAGAGAGAGAGAGACCCAGCAATGTAGCTAGCTAGCTAGGGCGTTCGGCTCGGAGCTCTCGTGTTCAGATCCTAAGTAAGTAGAGCTATCCCTGCAAAGTATACCGGGAAAAGAAAACTAATGCCAGGAGTCTGTTTCACCGGCTACTTCGTTTGCCCGGTAATCTTGCCAGGGCGAAGCTCGAATACAACGACGGCGCGGCGGCGGCGGCGGCGGCGTCGGCGGCGTCGACGTCGTCCAATACTACGACGAGAGAGTATAACAACACAATGGCAAAGTATATATAAGTATATATAACAAGTACAAGTCGATTTCTCGTTACACGAAGTTTCTTTAATTGAAGCACCTTGTCTTATTTCTTTCTTTTCTTTTATCAGACCAAACGTATAACCTTTCCAGAAGTTCAATAAGATACTACCAGTGTATGATGGCTTTACAATTATCAAGTTTTTATATATATATATATATATATATATGTATATATATATCTGTAATATTATATATAAAATTATCAAATTATATATATATAGTTTCATGATTAATACAAGTTTAATTATAAAGTATAAACCTATTGTCTGTAAGTTGCCAAACGAATATTTGAAATAGTTAGAAGGCTTTCAGACGGACATGAAAGCAGACAAGCCCAATTGGGTATGATTTAACAGCTTGGACGTAAAAACAGACAGTTTGTACAAGTACCTCCTTGTCATCCCCGGCAGAAATGAGTGAGCAAGCAGAGAGAGAGAGAGAGAGAGAGAGAGAGAGAGAGATAGAGAGAGAGAGATAGAAAGAGTGAGAGAGAGAGAGAGAGATAGAAAGAGGAACATTCACACACATGGAATCCTTTTAAATCCGTCGAGATTCCCCTCTTACAAGTGGCCTTCTCGCTACGGTTTCTTGTTAACATTACAAGAGATAAGCATCTCAGGACGTGTGGTAGCGTATTTAACCAGAAATGGAAGTATCTGTGAGAAGTCAACGTTAAAACACACATACATATATACATACATGCATATATACACATACGCACATATATTCATTCACAAAGTAACAAATACATTAGACGTATAAAGTGTAATAATCTTTTGCGCAATTACAAGTATTAATCGTCGAAACTATAATATAGATATAATATGAAATATTTCTATTCTATTATATATTCGTAATATATTAATTATTTAATTTTAAATAAATAAGTAAATGTAAGATTGTACTTTCGAAAAGATTCCTTTTTTGAAATGATATTCAATTTAATCTTAATTATATGGCTGTACGTTCTTTTTTTTTTCTTTTTTTTTTTTCTTTTTTTTTTTTTTTCTTTTTTCCTCTCCTTTCGAGCGAAATAGAAATGATTAATGTAGGTAGTGCCATTCAATGAATAATCGGGCGAGAAGTGTTCAAGAGGGGCGTGGGATAGATGAAGTGGTGGGGATGGAGAAGGGTGAAAGAGGGGGAGGGATTGGAAGGGATAGAACTTGGAATAAATGGAATAGATTGAAACAGACTTCGGGTCGTTGGTATTACCGTGCTGAGGAACGAAGCAATGAAATGTGAAATACGTGACAAAAGATTCCCTTTTCTCTCTCTCTCGCTCTCGCTCTACTTTGCTCTCTTTCTCTCTCTCTCTCTCTCTCTCTATCTCCCTCTTACTCAATTCGAAAGCCTTTGTCTCGAACACCGTGACATATGCTTCGAAACCCTTCGGTTTCCCCTTTCACAATCGTGTCTCTTCTCTCTTGAGTTTATTTTAAGAAAAGGGCCTAAGGTCTCAAACCCCGTGCTCAAGAATATATTCGAACGTATCCGCATACACATGTCGAACGCGTTCATGGATTCGTATGTCCGTCTTTTTTTTTCTTTTTTTTCTCTCTTTCCTCCTTTCTTTTCTTTTTTTGTTTCGTTTCGTTTATTTTTCTCGATTCGTTAGCTGCCCTTCGTTTGTTTAAGTTACGGCACATTTCTGGATCAATGAATAATAAAAGAATATATATATATATGTATGTATAAAAGTTGTGTAATATAATAA
>NC_060971.1:3250825-3253325 GCF_910589235.1 Vespa crabro | reverse complement strand
GTGAGTTGGGAAACTTGAATTAGCTATGGTTACTAGAGTCAGTGAAAGAGAAAGAGAAAGAGAGAGAGAGAGGGGGGGATGAGGGAGATGAGAAAGACGGATAGATGGAAAGATGGGGAAGAGAAGGAGGGAGGGGCGGGGGGGGGAGATGAGAGAAGATAGGACTCCTTTCCATCTCGTGTACGATCTCACCTATCTCTCGAACGATCGTGGCTTGTACTCGGTGTTTGCGCACACACAAAGGTGAGGAAGCTAGCTTATAGGCAACCTAACATGTTGGCAATCAAACGGGCAACGTTCACTCCTATGCTTACCTGCTCCTATGCTTTTGGTCCTTACAATGCCTGGTTGTTGTACCTTTATGATGGATAAAATATCACTGGACATCGATAGCCGTTGTCCTCGTTGTTATATCTGACATTTATCGTTGTAGTTTTATTCAATCATATATAATCGTATCGAGGATGGACTAATGTGTCTTTATGTGTGACTGTGTGTCTATGTGTCTCTCTCTCTCTGTGTGTGTCTGTGTGTCTGTGTGTGTGTGTGTGTGTGTTTGTTTGTTATTCTTCCTCCTTTTTTTTCTTTTCTATTCTTACTTTTAGTTATGGTCCATCCATCTCACAAACTCGCTTCTCTCGTATATTGTCATAAGGAAATCTATGAATCTGGGTCAGGGACGCCCTAAGGATTTCGTCGCTTTTTCCAAGCGGATTTCCAAGCTCTGAGACTCGCATACTTTGTTCGAGGGAAACCCAAAGTAAGTGGATTTTCGCGTTACACTGGGAAATATTTTCGGTGAACTTTTTGAATTCTTTTGTTACAAGAAAAAAAGAAAAGTAAAAGAAAAAGTAAAAAAGAAAAAAAAAAGGAAAAGGAAAAAAGAAAACAAAAAAAAAAAAGAAAAAAAGAAAACGAAAGAAAGAAAAACCCAACGAAGAGATTCTCCTCCGTTGACTGCCTTAGAACAAAAGTCATGTATACAATAAAGTCCATAAGTTTTTATCTCTCTTTTTCTTTCTATCTCTATTTCCCTCCCCCCCCCCTCTCTCTCTCTCTCTATCTCTTTCTGTTTCTTTTAATAGCTTTTTATTCGTCTACGATCTTTCTCAGAACGATTTATCTTCGGTCAATTTGTTTCCCCGGTCGAAGTAATTACGGCGATTTCGCCGTTCGTATACGTGCTCGATAATAAACTTTATCCCGTTTCGAAAATCGAGAAGCTCCGCGGAATCGCCGTACGCGAGAGGATTACGATGTGTTATGAAAGTTTATATCTCGGTCCGCTTCGAGAGAGGTTGGAAAAGGAATCGACCATAAAATTCGATGCATTTAATAACGTCGTGTAATGTCCATAATGTCGGTGATACTAAACTTCTACGTTAGGCACTCCGTCTCCATTCTACTATCCACTGCTTTTTTATTACTCTTCCGGTTTAACCCACCCTACGAATTTTGTCGTTCGATATTTTATTATCTCCTATGGGAAGAAGACGTAGCTAAAAAGAAGAAGAAGAAGAGGGAGGGAGGGAGGAAGGGGGGAGGGAGGTCATCCGATTGAGGTATACTTCTTCCCCTTCGCCCTTCTCGTCCATCCTCTTTCAATCTCTTTAACATAAAACTATTGATCTTTATTTTAATGCAACATCCACATATTTTCAACGTTTACCACAAGATTGAATTTCTTTAATGCTTTCAAATTGTTTCTTCTTTGTATTCGTTTTTTTTTTTTTTATTTTTATTTTTTTTGTTTCTCGTTTCTCGATTCTTTTCACGTTGTCTCGTTAATTTGAAGGATTAAAAAATGTTGACAAAAATAATAATAAATGTCGAAAGAATAATAAATGAATCGGCATTTATTTTTGACATTATAAAATGTTAAACCGAACGTTTTTGTTGATCTTTTTTTCATTTTTTTTTTTTTTTTATTTCTTTTTATTTATTTATCTATTTATTTTTTTTTTTTTTTTTTTTTTTTTTTTTGAAGTTGCGGTTAACCGAATAAAATCGTGAGATCGTAGGTCGACCATCGCATTGAAATTACGCGGACGAATAATGTCCATTTAAAGGGAGGGATATTTTTTATGTACCTGTTAACCTCTGACTGAAAGAACTGTCACACATGGAATCGGTGGTGCGGATCAATGAGAAACCGAGAGGTCGCGAAACAGTAACAATGGGTCCTTCCGTATAAAAAGAGGAAACGTTTCTTTCTCTCGTGACCCCTATTTCGATTTTCATTTCTTCTTCCTTTTCTTCTTCTTCTTCTTCTTCTTCTTATTATTATTATTATTATTATCATCGTCTTTTTTTCTCTCCTTTTATTTTTTTTTTTCTTTACCAATCTAGCACTCCGTTCTTTCTCCGTGAGAGAAAGAAGGAAAGAGAGGGGAGGAGGGTGGGAGGATATATACGAGAGAACGGACGAACTTGTGAAGCTGGTAACGATTACACCGGCAAAAAAGATGGCAGAGAACGATTCGAAACGAACGAGAGTGAG
>NC_060971.1:3240825-3245825 GCF_910589235.1 Vespa crabro | reverse complement strand
TACGTATTTTTGTTATTTTAGCGACGTCTCTGTCGGACTAAACTTTATGTAACTTTTCAAGTCCCATAGTTATAATATCTATAGTTATAGTATTTGTATTTTATTTTAATTCTTTCTTTTTTTTTTTTTCTTTCTTTTGTAATCCCATTTTATTTTCTCTTCTTAAAATTAATTTTGTCTTAATATTGAAAGTGAATATGATGTGTATATGTGCATACATATATAAGTTATACTTACTGTTATTATAGATAGATATAGATATAGTATAATATATTGGTATAACTTATAAGTTTCATATTATACAATGTTATAAAAATATGTATGTACAAAAGAATTGGGTTATAGGAGATTAAATTCGATATTGCTCACTATTATTATGCATCCCTTCTTAAACTGATCTCAGCATTTTCTAGAATATTATCGCGAGATGGGGGAAAATATATTAAAAGTTGAACTACACAAAAGATCATTCTTATTGGGAAATATGACACTAAATATTCTCTATCGATTCTTTGCTTCTTGAATGACAAAGGATAAATAAGCTTTGAATCCGGTTAATTCGAATTTTCATTTTTTATTTCTCGTAATTTTTTTTTTATACTTTTAAGAGAGAGAGAGAGAGAGAGAAAGAGAGAGAAATCATATACGTCGAACATGTTGGATTTCGTCATAGATCACTAGGTGTTTCGAAAAAGTAAAAGGACGAAAAAAAACAAAAAAAAAAAGAACGAGAGAAAAGAGAGAAAAAGAAAATGTCGATCCCTTGTAATCAGTCAAGCGGGATCATCAATCATCGCACCCTACGTGCCGTCTCTGATGTACGTATCTCATACGTCCTAATATGTCGGTCATTGACGATAGAGAACTATATTATCGAGCGAAGAATAAAAAAAAAAAGAAAAGAAAAAAAAAATAAAAAAAGAAAAAAAGGAAAAAAAAAAAGTAAACGAAAAAAAAGAAGAAAAAAAAAAAGGTTACTGATAGAGTATGAAGAAGAAGGAAGACGAAGGAAGACGAAAAGGTATAAGGGAGAGGACACGACGAATTTCCGTGATATTCTTCCGAGAAGAAAATTCGATCGTTCGGGGGAAGAGAGAACGTGCCTTTTCAGCTTTTTCACGTATGCCTCCCTATCTTTTTCCGGAATACCGTGGGAATATTTTGTTAGCTAAAAGGCGCATGCGCGTATAAAAGTAACCACCGTTCCATATTCGTGATTTAAGATTCATCGAAGAAATACGATATCTCTCTATCATCTGTTTCGACTATCTATCCAGGTATCTACCTATATACCTATCTATTTGTCTGTTTGTCTGCCTATCTATATATATTTATCTATCTATCTATATCTATCTATCTATCTATCTATCTATCTATCTATCTATCTATCTATCTATCTATCTGTCTGTCTATCTATCTATTTATTTATCAATCTATTTATCTATTCAGTTATTCAATACCATTGTTATTTCTTATCCGTTATATTTTCTTTTATTATATATTGATATTTGTTTCCATTTGTTTGAAACGAAAAACAAACATCGAAAAGATTTTTCTATAAGCTCTCTGAATAAATACTTGCGATAGATCGAGGTTCTTTTTTTTTTTTTTTTTTTTTTTTTTTTTTGTTAAACAATGACTATTACGAATTTTCTTACAATATTTCACATTGATTAATTATTATTATCATGATCGAATTAATCAAAATTTCTTATATTTATTTAAATATGTTTTCATTCGATTGTTGAAAATAATGTTTTAGAGGGGGAGATCAAGAGAGAGAGAGAGAGAGAGAGATAGAGAGAGAGAAAGAAAGAGAGAAGATAGAGAGAAAAACCACAGATTATACGGGACTTTCTCTTAATTCCAAAAGTATTTGCCTCTCAACGTACGGAGAAGGGTGGAATTTAACGTTTGGCCGCACTCGAGGTCTCCCTCAAAATAATTTAGCGGAGATTGCTGCAACAGTGCTCACCGTTCGTTGCTCGATTTTCCGCGGTCGGGATGGAGGAAATTTTTGCGGCCGTGTAGAATTTCGTGCAGCAGGAGAGAGAGTCATGCTGACCAGATCGCCAAACGAATTTCGTTTCCGAAGTGAATCGCTTTCGAAATCCATCTTTGCCCGGGAATACGAATGCGGCTTTCCATTTGTCGATTTGTTCACAATCAACTATGTATGTATGGTGTTTACATGAATGCGGTAAATCTCTACTCTCCCTTCCTCTCCTCTCCCTTCCTCTCCTCTCCCTTCCGCCCCCCCCTCTCTCTCTCTTTCTCTCTCTCATTTTCTTTTACAATACTGTTTTTAGAGTACCCGTAGAATTTTATTGATCGTTTGCTCCGTTCCTGTTCCATTTTCTTTCTATATGTTTTTTTGTTTCTTTTTTTTTTGTTTTTTTTCTTTTTTGCTTCACTTATAAAATTATCATGTATAAAGAAATTGAATGGAACGTGTCCTATGAATTAATCCTCATGTTTCTTTTTGTTTGTTTTCTTCTTTTTTTTTTTCTTTTTTTTTTTTTTTCTTTTTTTCACCGACATGATTTAAAATGGATTAACGATTGGATGAAAATGAAAAAGGAGAAAAAAAATGAAAGAGAAAAAGAAAAAAGACAGAGAGAGACAGAGAGAGAGAGAGAGAGAGAGAGAGAGAGAGAGAGAGAGAAACCAAAAATAAAATGAAAATAGGGAAATGGGGTTGACGTAACTTCGATCGAACCTCAAACGATCGAGGAGGAGGTAGATATTTCTTAAAGAAAAAAGTAAAAAGCAAAGAAAAGGAAAGGTATCATCTAGGTCTCTCTCTCTCTCTCTCTCTCTCTCTCTCTCTCTATCACTAGGAAATACTATCGTATATTAGCCGAATTCGATTTAACGGATCGTCTGCCCTTCCGTTTCCGGCCGCGAACAAAATCTCAGAAAATCCTTGGTAGAAGGTAGAACATAAAACGACAGAAAAGAAATCGGTGGTGGGGAGAAAAATCGGTGAGATAAAAAAAAAGGGTAACCCTCCGTAAACACGGCTATGTTTCTCCCTTTTTCAATACCTATTTCTCCCTCTCTCCCTCTCTCTCTCTCTATCCTCTCTTTTTCTTTCTGTCTTTCTCGTTTTTTTGTTCTCTTTTACAAAATCCCTATACCTTTTCTTTCTCTTTCTTTTCTTTTATTCTTTACCCTTTCCCTCCTTTCCACCCTTCCTCTCTCTCTCTCTCTCTCTCTCTCTCTCTCTCTCCCTCTCTCTCTCTCTGTCTGTTCTAAGGGTACTTTTTCCTCGATATAGAAATAGGTCTCGTATAGGGGCGTGCTTATTTCTACAGGACACACGTCGCGTAAGAAGAGAAATCGTTTTTTCGAAACAACGATCCAGCTTCTCTCTCTCTCTCCCTCCCTCTCTCTCTCTCTCTCTCTCTCTCTCTCTCTCTCTTTATTCTCCTTCTCTTTCATGGATTTCAATGTATTTCGCGAGAAAAACGGTCTCGTCGGTTTCTTGCAGAATAACTTACGTAAAAAGATATACGATCGCGGAGTGTGTGTTCTTCGTCTTTCTGAGAAAACTACACTTGCGAGCAATGTAATTTTTTATCTCTCGTAAAGGGAATGAAAGAGAGAGAGAAAGAGAGAGAGAGGAAGTCAGATCAGTATCGAACTGATATATATATGGTTACTATAAGTAGACTTTATTTTTATGCTCGAAGATTTTCGCTCGAGAATATTGCATGATATTTTTTTTGTTTTTTTCTTTTTTCTTTTTCCTTTTTCCCCTTGTTCTTTTCCTTTGTTTCTTTTTTTTCTTGTTTCTGTTTTAAAAATACAAAGAAAAACAGTCGACGTATTTTCGTTGAAATTTGTTTGTTTATAGAGAATTTTACGAATTTTGCAACGAGCGCGTTAATCAACATTTTTCTTCTCTAGCTTCATAGAAACGGATACCAATGAAGCTCGTTTCGTAAAACAGGTTTTTTCGTTAGAACGAAGAGGGAGGATGAGGATGAGGATGAGGATGAGGATGGAGGAGGACGAGGAGATTTGTGTCAGCATTCTTCGTGCAAAAATAGCGTCGAGTATTAACGGCGTGTATACATGTATATAATAGTGATACATATGTATAGATACACATGCAAGTAGATAAAAGAGGAGGGAGAACTCAGGAAGCTTTAAACCCTTTACTTCTTTGACTGCTCAGCTCGGGATTTCTAGGATAACCTCGTGTGGCCTCGAGTGCACCTATATACACTTACGCAGTATCTGTCATTTAAAACTCCTTCATTTTTTAATGTCATGTTTTTTTTTTCTCTTTTCTTTCTTCTTCTTCTTCTTTTTTTTTTTCTTTCTTTTCTTTTCTTTTTTTTTCTTTTTTTTATAATCTACCTCGTTTATCAATTCGTTACTTTTATCGAACTTTTTCGTATTCTTTTGTACCGTAGAATGTTTTATATTAAAAAAGGGGAGATACACGGAACGATTAACAAAGAGAGAGGGAGAGAGGGAGAGAGAGAGAAAAAGAGAGGGAGAGAGGGAGAGAGAGAGAGAGCTACTTTTTTTTTTTTTATTGTTCTTACAATATGACACGCGACCGACATAGGATATTTCGATGAAAAGATCCAAATTAGCGGAAGATTATGACGGGAGATCGGGTGATGGAAATAAGGGAGAGCAGAAATGTAAGATAATAGAAAAAGGGATAGAAGTGAATGAGAGAGAGAGAGAGAGAGAGAGAGAGAGAGAGAGAGAGAGAGAGAAAGAGAGGAATGAAGATAAAAAACTCGAAACGTGATCTCGTCACCGTCTTTTTTCTCCTTGTTAATCATAATGGAATGGTTTGCTAATGCGAGGACATATAGGATCAGGAAGTCAGGCAGTAATATACAAGCAAGCGGTATAAGTCAGAATTCATAGCGCCTCTGTCGTATTTTAAACGGTTGTCATCCTTTGAAAAGGCTCGAGGGGTCGTGACAATATTGTGCCCGAAGGTTCATAGGTCCGTGAGGGAAAGAACGAGA
>NC_060971.1:3230825-3235825 GCF_910589235.1 Vespa crabro | reverse complement strand
GCCAATTATCGTTGCTGTTGAATGACCAAGTGAATATGGATCGACGTTCTTTTAATGTTAGTTTAAAAAAAAAAAAAAAAAAAAAAAGAAAGGAAAGGAAAAAAAAGAGGAAAAAATGAAAAAAAAAGAAAAAGAAGAAGAAGAAGAAGCAGAGAAAGAGATGAGATTCAATTTCATTTATATTTCCAGAATTAATCGATTTGACGATCTCTCTCTTTTTCTCTCTCTCTCTCTCTCTCTCTCTCTCTCTCTCTCTATCTGTCACATATATACATACGCGCGCGCGCGCTTCGTAGCTATAATTTTTTTCCTCTTTTTATTTAATCGTTATCGGAATTATGAATTCCAAGCATAGTTCGATGATAGAAATGAAGCGTATGGAATGTTAAAGCTGGCCGAGAGAAGCAGAATTCTCTCTCTCTATATATATATATATAATATATATATATATATTTTCTATATATACTCACAGAAGAACACTGTCATATGCGGGTCTAACTATATATACGCTTTGTTCATGATGATGAATAATCACGTTCGATCTTATGGACATTTTCGAAATTACAAATATATCAGTCGATGAGATGATTAATTCGAAAAATTAATTGTTGTAGATAAGAAAAAATATATATATATATGAAAGTTTATTATTAATTAATCTTAGTGATAAATTCGTACAACTTAAAAAAAATAAAGAAAAAAAAAAAATTACATAAATATATACACGTGTACAAAGTTCAATTCATACATTGAAATATATTTACTAATAATGTTTAATAATTATAAGTTGTGTACTATATTTTTTTTTTTTTGTTTTTACATTATATTTGCGTATAATTTTTTTTCTTTCTTTTTTTTTTTTTTTTTTTTTTTTTTTTAGATATAAATAAAAAAAAAAACCAGAAGAAGATTGAATTACAAAGAGTTTTAATTGATGACGCATCGTTACGTTTTTATTTATTTCGAAGGTATAAGAAAATTTTTATCTATTTGATCGTTTTTTTTTCTTTTTTTTTTTTTTTTTTTTTTTTTGACGTCTCATCGATATTTGTCTTATATAAATAAACGAAAATTTATATTTGAAAGAGACAGGAAGAATCGTTTGTATCGTGCTGACTCATCGTCAAATACAGAGTCCACAAGGGAGAACAAATAAACCACGTTTTCCATGTATATTTGTCGATCTTTTTCGTCTCGCTTGGTAGTTCCCGGTTTATTGGTTAATTATCTCCCTCGTCGAAACGTCAACGTTCGCCAGGTATATAACGTTCATACCCCGTATAAGGTACATCCGTTTTCCATTTTTGTCTTTTATTTCATGGTGGAACATTTTTAATATAAACAAACGAGTATCTTAATTTCAGTCATTTATTACGAGTATTAAAATAACATAAGTCTATGTGTATCTTGTTAACAAAATGATTTGCATCTCAATTAATACGAATATATTAATAAACGTTAATAAATTTGTTTTTTTTTTTTTTTTTTTTTTTTTTTTTTTTTTTTTTTTTTTTTTTATGTCCTTGAAAATAATAAATCGATATAATTTCATTATGTAGTGATATTTTTGTAAGAATTACCTATAAAAAGGAAAAAAAAAGAAAGAGAACAAAAATAAGTGTTTTTTTTTTTTTTTTTTGTGGACCATAAATGGACATGGATTTTGTTTTCATAATTATGAAGATGTTATTAAGAAATATTTATATTTAATTTTTTTTAAATTGAATCACGTTTTGTTTGTTTGTTTTTTTTTTTTTTCTATACAGATTTTTAATAAATACATACTATGATAATGACTTACGCGTTAAAACCATCATAATAGCTATATAATAAGATTATTTTTATTTATTTATTTATTTTTTTTTTTATTTCATTTAAAACAACGCGATAATATAGTATTATTGTTTTATTTAAATATCTATTAGATTATACGTTTGATTACATTATCTTTATTATGTTTTATTACTTTATGAGTTTATATTCATTTTATCACTTTGAATCGTTATATGACAGTGTTTAAAAATATTCATAATATATATTTTTATATTTTCGAGATAAACAATTGTAAAATTTTTTCTGTTTTTGTTTCTCCAAGAAAACATAAGATATTTATATCATTGTAGGTTTCTAATTTTAAATTTAATTCTAAATTTGCTAATTCTAAAAAAACGGTTTTTAATCTTTTACAACATTATCCTTATACTTATACACACACACACACACACAAACACAAACACACACACACACAAACACATGTATGTATAAAGTAGAACTAGTCTGACATAGCATAGTTTTACTACATAACTTATGCTAGCCAATAGTTAATTAGACTTTGCGGGAAGTATACTTGCCCTACTTTCATAACAAATGATTTTGTAATTTTGTTTGACATATATGAACATTTTATAAAATCTGAACTGTAAATTGTATTCATAAATAAAAAAAAAGTTTCATTTACATTAAATTAAAAAGACGAATTAATTTCTATATCGTATATTTTTCTTTCTTTTTCAAATAATTGAGTTACATCACTTACACGATAAACGATTCATTTATTTATAAACACGTACGATTATACTTTTTAATAAAGTTTTTTTTTTTTTTATTTTTTTATAAATAAAAATTAATCATTTTGTTTATCGATAATTATTAACACAAAATATATTAGTTCTGTTATATAAAATCGTTTTACTCTGCATATACCAAGAAAAAATATAATAGAAAGAAATAATAAACAATTCTTAATGAGTTTCTGTTTTTTATTTATTAAATGGGTTATCTATATTTAATATTCTCTATATTTAATATAATAATAATAATTATTATTATTAATAAATTATTATTATTATTATTATTATATTAAAGTATTATAAAGTATTAATAAAGTAATAATAATAGTTATTATTATTATTACTTACTATTATATTATTATGAATATACAGACAAATTGCATTTTGATATTTTATAGAATTTTAGTAGAACTTACATACATAGTTACGAAGTTTTCATCAAAAGATCGATATGTCCGTATCTCCTCGAAATATTTTGTGTTAAGTCGAGAAATTAGTTGTAATAAGATCTCGAAGTTAGTTGGGAACGATCTTGAAATTATCGCATTACCGTACAGGAAAGATGCTTGATGTCCTCATCATAGTCCCATGTATGTAATATTTGGAATGAACAAACATAAGTATTGGACTACTGGGTATGGAAGTTCAAACGTGAATATATGTATTTATGTATGTACGTTATACACATACATACATACATACATACATACATACATACATACATACATACATACATACATACACATGGTAAAGGATCAATTACGTTTGACAAGTAACGTAACTCGATTTCTGCATCTCAAAAGGTATCGTGGTCTCAAACAGAACGTCTAATACGTTCTGAATGTGATTTCATTACTTCGAAAAATTAAGATTGAACCGAACAAAATTCATTTTTAATTAATATTTATATAATCAATTAAATTATTATTATTTTAATAATTAATAACGATAACATGATATATAATTAAAGATATCGTGAAATTGATGGTTAAACGAATGCCGATTTTAATCGATTGTTGTGTTCGATGATTATTCCATTGTAATTTATTTTATCTTTCATTTATTTATTTTTTTCTTCTTCTTCTTCCTTTTTTTTTTTTTTTTTTTTTTTTTTACCAATTATGATCAATAATTCCTCATATTTTTCAATAGCTTGGATAAATATATTATCTATAATCGTTTGTGTATTACACGTATAAAATTTATTATTTCAGTTTTTATTTGATAAAATTCAAAATTGACAGGTTAAAACAAACTCTATTCTGTTTATATTTAATCCAATAATTTATACAAAAAATATATTAAAGGGAAATATAAAAGGGGATGAAAATATTGTGAATAAAATAAATGAGGTGATAAAATTTTAAGATACTTTCTATCATCGATATATCTTTAAGTGGTATCTCATAACATGCGATACTTGTTTTGTAATGTAGTAAATCGATCTCAACATTATGGTTTTATTTTTCATTTAAAATGAGTTTAACATAAATCGATAGTTCTCTCTCTCTCTCTCTCTCTCTCACACACACACATATATATATATTCTTTTAAAATATCAGTTATTTTATACTACTTTTCTTACATTATCAATAAATCTACGATAGAATTTAGTTTATAAATTCATTCAATGAAAACAACAAATCGTGTACGATCTTTTACTCTTTTTATCGTTTGACTATAGAAAATTCCGGAACCGTTTGGCTATTTCTCGATCTGTTTCTTTAAAGTTTGTAAAGAGAAAGAAGAGGGATCTTACGGTCGAGTCGCAATACCTAGCTCGGCACTTCTTTCGACAAAGCTTTGCCCGATCTAACAACAATAAGAAGAAGAAGAAGAAGAAGAAGAAGAAGTAGAAGTAGAAGTAGAAGAAGAAGAAGAATAAGAAGAGGAGGAAGAGGAAGAAGAAAAGTCAGTGTCCGGTGGTGCGAGAGAAAGGTAGTAGAGAAGTTTAGAAAGTCGGTTGCACCCGGATTTATTTGTGTCGTTGAAGGCCGCTTCTTTTCTTCTCTCGCTGTAAGAGAGCAAAGTGGGATGCTCGTCCATCGTCCAGTTACCTTTTCTACCCTTATCGTTGGCCCTTTTCTCGATTTTCCATCCATTCTAGCTTCTCCATTTTCTCTTTTACCTATTTTCTTCTTTTTATTCCGGATTTGACTTCGATGCTGCGTTTTCAAGACGTTATACACATACATTTTCTCTCTCTCTCTCTCTCTCTCTCTCTCTCTCTCTAAGTCTTTTGATTTCTTTCTTTCTCTTTCTCTTTCTTCCTATCTTTATTCCATCCTTTCTCTATCATTTCAAACAGAAAAGCCGCACGTTTCTCTTCGAGTTACTTTCTCGTGTCGTTTGACGAACACCGATTTTACGAAAAACCAGAATACTATGATCTTACGATTGTTCATCTTAAGGACGATGGAAGGATCCCTT
>NC_060971.1:3188325-3228325 GCF_910589235.1 Vespa crabro | reverse complement strand
TTGGAAATCCAAAGTTTTCGGCTGAAGTCCGAAAGTCCGACAAGTAACATAAGACCTTTTACGATCGTAATATCATAAAAATCATTGAAGCTTAATAAGAAACTAGCATTATCGATAAAAACCGATCATTTCTTTGCGTTTAAGCAAATGGTATTTTTATAATAGACACATAAGATTGTGATAAAGTTGTATGTGGTGAATAATCGATAATACGTAACGATAATTGACAAATATTTATTTAAATTTTAAATACACTGATTAAAATTGAGATAATTTATTAGAAGAAAGAAAAAAAAATAAAAAAAATAAAAATATCTTTATTCTTATTAGACATTTATGTTCGAGATATTTTCATGATTAATATAATTCAATTAATCATTAAAGATCGTACATCGAAGTTCGTATTACGATAAACCTAATTTAATTATTAAAGTTAAACATTTGTTTCTTGATCGAATAAATGAAATTATTTGTTTTTTCGAAATCATTGAAATGGTAAAATTAATAGATAAAGAATATCGTAGGAAAGGCACATGGATAAATTCACTTGGAATTTTCTCTTCCATGAAAACCTGTGAGAGAGACAGGGGCAACGATTTATTTCGCGATGTTGACCCTTGCAGATACGATAGAAGAGGATATTGCAAAAGAAAGAATGAAAGAAAGAAAGAAAGAAAGAAAGAAAGAAAGAGATAGGAGAGAGATAGAGAGGAAGAGAAGAAAGTAGTTGTCCTCCACTATGGTTTTTTATTTTAAAACGTTTTCGCAAAGAGAGACTTCCGTGAAGTATTTTTCCGTCGTAAACAAAAACGTGTCAGCGACAAACTCCGCAAAATCCTCCAACAGCGTTCTACAACGCGAGAAAAGTGTAAAATCCTGTGGGGTAGTAGGATAGTCTAAAAGTTCATTGGTGGAATAGAGTACTTCTCTCTTTCTTTCTCTCACGAGACAGCCTATTGTTCTCTTTTAATCGGTATATTCAACGAGTTTTGGAGCCGAGTAGCATGTTACGGTGTAGAGGTGTATTATGCATTTGCTCGTTTACTCAGCATCTTTTAAAGGGTTATAATAGCTGGAAATTTTTTTTCTTTTCTTTTTTTTTTTTTTTGTTTTGTTTTTTCATAAATAAAATAAATTTTCCTACAGCTGGTTTTTGTATTATATTATATTGTTCCAATATGGTAAATAGAGTTTTAAAAATTATTTATATTTATAAAGGTTTCGAAATATTCTTATAAATTATAAATCTTTTATCGTTATTTCAATAGATTTCAATCGTTGTACTGTATTTATTTCAACTTCATTTATATTATTATGTGTAACAATAGTATTAAATTTATTTATTATGCATAAGAGTTAAGGGATTCTACTAGAGAGAGAGAGAGAGAGAGAGAGAGAGAGAGAGAGAGTTTTATATTTTTATATTAGTAATTTTTATTTAATTATTAATTATTATAATTATATAGATTTCTATAATTTTTATATAATGAAATCCTTGATTATTCGAATTATTAGGGAGAGACAGGAACGTTCGTATAAGGAAATACAAATTTTTTTTCTTAGATAATTCATTATTTTATATTTTGAGGGAAAATAATATACAATTTATTTTTATTTAACAAAATCGATTTATGAACTAGATGATATAGAAAATAAATATGTATAATTTTCATACGTTAGATCAAATAATATTGACTAATGTGGGTAGGACTCTTCGATAATCTTCGAGGCAAAATCTATCCATATCCATTCGATTATGTCAGTTCAAACTAGACACGAGTCAACGTTTAATCCATAAACTTTCGTGATTTAGATTAGCATCACACATGTCATGTACACGTATATACGTACATCCATATGTACATGAATACGTACATACGTAACACGTGTATGTACATTCCCTCGAATCTTCGTGAGTCGTGCTCTGGACAACAAACATCCTCGTTAATAAATCGGTGTATTTTATATGCGAAACTGTGTTATTGTGACAGCTGTCGAGTGCAGACACGCGTTGAACATACGCGTGGTCGCGTGCATTTCTCGTTACTCTTAGTGAACGCAAACGTACCAATTCCGAGGTTCTTTTAACGTTAAAAAAGAGATATCGAATAGAGGGATTCATAGGTGAGAGGAAAATCAGCACGACGAAACAAAAAAAATACAAAAAAAATACAAAAAAAAAAAAAAAAAAGAAAAAAAAAACAAAAAAAATCCAATGATTTACGAGAACTATCTTTCGCGAATGGATGATTATTTTTTCTCGTTTTGTTTTCCTTTTTTTTTATTATTTTTTTTTTATTTTATTTTTTTTTTTATTTTTTTATTTTATTTATTTTTTTTTTTTTATTTTTTTTTTTTTAACGAGCTGTAAATGTCAGATAAATGGAATGATCGAGTATCGCCTCGAGAAACATTTCGAGATACTTTTGAAAATTTATTATATATGTATCAATATTTTTTGAAACCGTTTAGAAAAATATTTTACAGGATAGGTACTATTCAATCGACGTTATTTACATCATTCTCTGTAAAAAAAAAAAAAAAAGAAAAAAAGAAAAAAAAATTAAGAAGATAAACTAACATAAATTTAAATCTGCTCTTAATATTTTTTAATTCGCAATAATGTATTAAATAAAATGATATATAATAACTATATTAAATATTCCACAAAAAGCTTTCCCTAAAGATATTATATGTATTATTTTTATTATTTAATATATTTAATAAAAATAATTCACATATTTAAATGTTTCCTATATAATTTTGTTACAATAGATTTGAATTTCAATAAAATTTTATCTATTCATTTACATTTATTATATAAGAAATAATTTTATGATTCCGTCCGTATGTTCAAATATTGCACGTTTATTTTTCGACAAATTTTATTCAATTCCTTCATTCGTCCATTTCAAATTTTACTATAACAAAATTTGTTATAACACGAAAACAAAGTCAAAATAAAACATATATATTTATATGAATAATATATATATATATATATATATATATATATATATTTTTTTTTATGTTTATCATCTAAAATGTTTCGAAAGATTAATAATCTTTAATAATTTTCTATTTATTCTGAGACACTTACAGAGAAGACCACCTTACGTATATATATATTAAACGATCTTTATATACATACATACATACGTACATACGGTACATACTTTAAGGATAAAATACTTTGGGAAGCTAATAAACGTTCATCGAGCCGATATGGTTAGAGACCTATTTGTTTTTAGAAAGAACGACTGGGATGTTTCCGTGAATAGACTTGGCCGAATGTAGATAGAAAGACGTAGGCTAAAGCGAGAGAGTAAATCGAACGAGATTCGACTGTTATTTTGTTTACCCTCTTTCTCCGTTTTAATCCAGCCTGGCGAGCTTTTAAACTTTCGAAACCGCGGAAATTGTTCGCATCGCAGGTCAATCGGTTCCGTGGTACACGCGCCGTGGACGCATCCGTCCATTCGGAAGTGCGTTTTACCGATCTGAAGGGTCATTCGACTATACATAAAGCTGGCCTTTTTTTCTTCTCTCTCTCTCTCTCTCTCTCTCTCTCTCTCTCTCTCTCTCTCTCTCTCTTTTTTTTTTTTTTATATTGGCGTTAGAAGTTGCACGTGTCCAAGCCGAACGGCAATTTTGTTAAGTGAGTGCCATCGTGTTTGTTGAGCGGAACGAGGTGAAAAGTGAACCGAAGTTAATTTTGTTTCGGCGTTCTTCCGATGTAACAATGTTGTATTATAAATAGAGAAGTAAATAATATTTATTTATTATTTTAACATCATGTTTTCATATTGTTGTTATATTGTGTTATAAAAATGATGTTATAAAAAGGAGCGAATGAAATTCGTTCCTTGGAAATAAATTGAAAAATATTTTACGATGGTTATAATGTTTTAAATTAGCGTCTTTTATAATTTCCTTTTAAGTTTTATTTATTCTTTTTTTTTCTTGTTTTTTCTTTTTTCTTTTTCTTTTCTTTTCTTTTTTTGGTCACAAAATTAATTAACGTTAGATCGTATTTGAAGGTATTTGTCGTTTTCTAATTATAAGTTATACCTGGTATATGATATAGTAGTTATAATTTTTAAAAGTATTTCTTTATATAATTATTATAATTTTCTATATTTATAAAAATATCTCGTTATTTATAATAACAACATATCTGAAAATATATATTTCAATACAAATAATATCAATATTTGTTAAATTTGATTTTTAAAAATTGTTAAAAATTGATTTTTAATCGTTATAGTACTTTATATGCATTTCGTGTAACATTGAAAAATAGAGTAATTTTTGAGATGTGTCCAATCGAAGTAAACATAATTCTCTCTCAAAAATAAAAGATATTTTCATTTTTTTTCTTTCCGCCTACCCCCCCCCCCCTCCGAAATGTATAAAGTATTAAATTGTAAAAGAAATGAAAAGAAATATTATTTCATGCAAATGAAATAAAATGTCATAGCGTGCGTTTAAATTGTAATAAAAATGAAAATCCATGGATATTATTGGTTCAAAGATATCAAAAGAGTGTTTAAAGGAGAATTTTTAATTAATTAATAATTAAAATCAAAGAGGAAAAAGACGTAATATATCGAAAAAGTAAGTAATAGAATTTTAATAATTATCTCTCTCGCTCCCCCCCCCCCCCTCTCTCCCTCTCTTTATGTTTCTATTAATACTATCGAAGTTCAGGGGGAAGAAGAAAATTCGAAAAATACGATTTCGCGATTGCGTTTTACGCGTCTCAGATTGACGAATCGCCGAGAGGCAAGATTTTCTCGTTAACTCGCGACGCGACGGATTCGATAATGACGATGATGATAAAAGGACCGGTAATAAGAATTCCTTTTCGTAGTTGGTACGAGGTAAAGAGACTATAGGAAGGATAATCGACGTGGCGAAGAAAGCTTCTAGATAGACGTCGACGATCTTGAGTTACCGTCACTGAAGTACGTTTGACGAGGAATAACGGCAACGTTTCGTCGTCATCGGCTTTAATAGACGGTTCTTTTGTCGAACGAACGGACAGAGAACGTACTTAGAAGTGCTGATACTTAATCAAACTTATTATATAGAGTCAGCTAGAGTTCTGGGCTTCACTTCAGCCATTTTAAAGTAGGGATAACCGTGAAAGTTTCCAAGTATTTCTTTTCTATTTTTCTTTCTTCATGTCTTTCTTCCTTTTTCTTTTTCTTGTGTATGTGTGTGTGTATGTTTTTTTTTTTTGTTACTTAATTGTTTCAACGGATACTTTCAGAAAAAAAAAAAAAAAAAATGAGCGAGAGAAAGATAGATCTTCTTTAATACATATATGAAATTTGGAAAACCGAAGTTACCAATGAAAAACATCAGCAACGAGATATTATTACAGCAAAAAGTAAAATAAATTAAAATAATAGAATTTCTCTGCCGAGTGAAAAGTAATAACGATCCGTTGCTTTGTTTTAATTCAAATATATTTTTTTTTTCTTTTATATATATATATATATATATATATATATATATATATATATACATATAAAGATAACGTTGAAAATTTAGAAGAAATAATTCCAACAAAAATTTGATTTTTCACCAGCAGTAGTTCAATTGATTTTGGGATTAAAAACAAATGGTTATTTCGAATTGCATTTTCGTGGTACACGCAGCATTTGTAAATCGTTCTCTCGTCTTTAAATTGAAAATATTACGAGATAAAATTATATGCAGCTAGAGCTAATCTCATTTGTGAACTCGTGTAATAATGGATAAACTGGTACCGGTTTACGATAGATTTTTTTTTTTTTTTTTTTTTTTTTTTCCTTATTAATGTCTCTTTGCATATAATGCAGTTCACGTCTTTTTCATTGTTTCAGGAAAGTCATGGCATCGTCGATGCATTAATCATTACTACGGTATAATTTAAAATGTAATATTCTCAGCGTGTGCGTGCAAAAGTTTAAACGTCATATTAAAACAACTTCGTAATCCAAATATAACATTCAGACTTTCGTAATTTCGCACACATCAACGTGAATGGCCATGGCGTTTCATTCACAGAAATCCAAATTGGAAAATTACCGTTCGTCATAGAACGAAGTAATAATCAATCCTATTGATGGAATTAAAAGGAAATAGAGAGAGAGAGAGAGAAGGGGGGGGGGGAGAAACAAGAAAATAAGAGAAGTCAAAGAAAATTCATAATTTATAATATTTGACAAGAGGAAAATGAAAGGAAGAGGTTTTATTGGATTACAGAGAACAATTGTCGTCTATTACACCGATTAGATGTACTATATACTTTACGAATTTGCAATTTAATAATTGAAAGAATAATGGACTTGTCGAATGGCCCAATGTATTTCACTTTTCAATATGGAATATTTGGTATTTTAACGAACGAAAATATATCCTATACTCGGAGAAAAAGAAATCTCTATTCTGTATTTTTTTTTGTCTTTTTTTCTTTTTTTTTTTCATTTTCTTTTTTTTTTTTTTTTCAATTTGTTGTTTGTCTCTTTTACCGTAATAGGAAGACATCGTTAAACGAGATATCCGCAATGCATTGTTCTCCTTTTTTTTCTTCTTCTTCTTCCATTAAAAAATCAAGATAATTAAAAGTTAATAACGCATAGCTTTGTGACCTCCCACTGCCGCCGGTGCCGAGACTTTCATCATTCGAATAGACGAAGTTAACAATTTTATCAAGGTAGCGCTTTACTAGAATGAACGTTGTACGAACGTTGGTAGATAACAAGTACGACAATTTACTTTCCTTGAATTTTCTTCATACCTTTCTTATTCTCATCTCGCTTGCACCAGTTGTATACCAGCCGTATCTTTACTCGCTTGATGTAGTGCCTTTTGAGAAAAAAGAGGAAGGGAAAAAAAAAGAAAGAAAGAAAGAAAGAAAGAAAAAAAAAAAGAAAAACTCAATTAAGAGGACAAACGCGAAAGGTCGCTCGGGGGTTGGTAGTAAAGAATAGTGAAAAATGCGAGGTAGGCGACGTACAAGGAAACATCTAGTTAATGTTTGCCAAGGCTGGGCTTTGTCTCCAAACGAATTTCCTCTGTCCTTCTTACATTTCGGCTAGATTCACTTCACCAATATCTTTTCAACCACTATCACTAATACTACTACTATTACTACTACTATTGCTATTACTATTACTACTACACAAACCTAAGTCTTTTTCGTCTATCAGAAGTGAACATAGACAAATGGTAATATATATTGAAACGAGAAAAGCTAGTCTGTTTCAAGTTGGTTGATCATAAGAAAATACTACAATAGTTTCGTGAAGTTTAAAAGCACAAATTCAATGTCTTCGTCGTCGTCGTCGTCGTCGTCGTCGTCGTTGTCGTCGTTGTCGTCGTTGTCGTCGTTGTGGACGATTTGCTAGAGTAAGAAAGGAGAAGAGGAAACGAACGATTCAATTCCGTTTCCAAGTTCTAACGGTGAATTCAAGTAGGGAAGGCAACTTTAACCCTCTTACTGCATTATATTACGCCGAAGAATCAATAATATGGGGGTAGTCTTCAAATAAATTCTGGTAATCGAAACGTCTGATTTTATATGATCGAGATTATTCAACGACGTCACTTCGAGTACCTTCAAATCATGCTTATTTCATTCGCATTAATGTTTCCATTGATACATTTATTCTTATACACACACACACACACATATATATATATACAAAAATAAGCGTGTGTGTGTGTACATACATATACATATGTATACATATGTAATTACGAGGCTTAGTAAATTGACAGACTTTAACGATAAAAAAAAAAAAAAAAAAAAAAAAAAAAAAAACAAAAAAAAAAACAAAAAAAAAATAATTTTCGAAATAATTTTGCTAAAGACAAATTGAATTTATTTATATTAATATTCCTGTTAATATCAAATTTGTTTTGCGTTATAACATTTACGTCAATGAAAATAATTAAATCGACAGTTAAAGCAAAAGAGATTTTACATGTTATGTTTGCGTTCTATTCATCGAGGCTCGTATTGATATTATATTTTGTTTCTATTTTTTCTTGTCGTTTTTCTTTTCCTTTTTTTTCTCTTTTCTCTTTTTTTCTTTTTTTTCTTTTTCTTTTTCTTTTTCTTTTTACAAGAGCCCAGACATACGCGCATTGCTCGTCAACAACGTAATTCATTTATTAATAGCTCGTAGAAGAGACTCCGATAGTATCATTGGATCAGCCCGTTTCGCTCGTTTTACGACGAACAGTGAGTGGAGTGTGCGAATTTACACGAGGAAAAATGATACGGTTGGCACGTCACTACTGTACTGCGTTAAAAAAACAAAAAGAAAAAAAACAAAAAAAAAAGAAAAACCAAAAAAAAAAAAAACGAAAGAGAAGATTTTTCTTTTTTTTTATTCCCTTTCTTTTTCTTCTTCTTTTTTTTTTTAGTCATTTCTTTTTTACTTTTTTCTTTTTCTTTTTTTTTTCTTTCCTTTTTTTTTTTTCCCCCAACAGAGGAGAAGTACTACCCCATGAGCTTAGGCGCGTCGACGATAGAACTTTGCGTTGCTTGGAGGCAACGTTGGAAGTTCGCAAAACGATTAGGTTAATTTGAAATTTGCGCGAAGTGTTTCTAACGATGAAACTTTCGAAAAGTGTATATTCGTTATTATTAATAGTACAATGTTGTTATAAATCAATGTTATCGTTAAATTTCCATATTCCCGTTGTATGAAAGACTATTTTGATTGTTATTATAATCCGTTATAATTTACATGCACGATTCGTTACGGTACAATCAGAAATTATAATCGAAGTCGACGTAATTAATTTGATTAATTTAATTAACATGAATGTAATGTTTATTTTATATATAAATACGTGTGGTTGGAGAATTATGACATATTGATGTTTAACATAGCGTAATATACGTGAAATAATTCAAGTTTTTCATTAAATTTCATAAAAATGTATTATGATCCATGTATTTTCCGCTTTAAGATTTACATAATAGCGAGTAAAATATGTTCTTATAGGCGGAATATAAAACAAAAAAAAAAAAAAAAAAAAAAAAAGAAAGAAAAAAAAGAGGAGAAAGAAAAATGAAGAAAAAAAAAAAAAGAAGAAAAGAAAACAAAAAAACAATAAAACATTTTGCATTAATTAAGGAATGAAAAATTCAATGTAAAATCTTAAGATCAACATTTTAATACGATATCATTTAAAATTATGTCGTGAGTATAATTGAAATAATTATCAAATGATTATTTCAATATGTTTCTTTTAACCTAGTATTATATTATCACTTTTCTTTTCTTTTTTCTCTTTTTTTTTTTTTTTCTTTTTACATTTTTCTTTCTTCTCTTATCACAGCGATTTTTAAATTTACCTTTCCGCAAACTTTTCCCAAAGTTCTTCATAGAAAATTTTCAAATAGACGCATTTTAATTTCCTTCTTCTATGGTACTGTGCTCACTAAAGGATAAAACATCTCTCTCTCTCTCCCTCTTTCTCTCTCTCTCTTTTTTTTTCTTCGTCTTCCTTCCCTTTTTTTCTTTTCAGAACGTTAACGTAACTCGCTTGACGAGGGCGTGCGGTCGAGGTTCGACGTAAAGATTTATGCATTATCTCTTATTCATGCAAAATTCATCAGCTGTGCCAACCTCTAAAAAGAGTCTAAAACGAGCCTCGTCGACTATCCTTTACCCTCTTTCCAGAAAGAGGAAGTCTCTCTCTCTTTCTCTTTTTCTCTTTTTCTCTCTATCTATCTATCCATTTATCCATCTATCTATCTCTCTCGATCGTACAAAAATCTCGTTCTCTTCCGCTTTAAGGTTTTATTATGCCATCTTCTATACCCGTCGCTCTGACCAGCAACACCAACCGGTAGAGAGGGTCGCGCATCTCTTTTCCGCTCACTAAGAACGCCCACCTTGTCCTCGAATACCATAAAACGATAATGTTATGGCTACTGAGTCGTCCCCTTTCGTTATATTCTTTTTTTTCTTTTTCTTTTTTGTTTTTTTTTGTCTTTTACTACGTCATGGTATCCGTAGAAAAAGAGAAAAGGGATGGAAAAAAAGAGCGAGAGGAAGGGACACACAGAGAGAGAGAGAGAGAGAGAGAGAGAGAGAGAGAGAGAGAGAGAGAGAGAGAGAGAGAGAGAGAGAGAGAGAGAGAGAGAGAGAGAGAGAGAGAAGCATACTTTTTATATCAAAGCTGCCGTCGAAGTAACACGTTTTTCCAACTCTCCAACGATCGTACTACTTTTCTGCCTTTTTGACATCCGACTGCACAAATCAGTCGCCTCTGCTGTATTTTCATTTACCCGTATGAACGTGCAGAGAAAGAGAATGAGAGATATAGATACATACGTTTGCATTTACGTTTTGTCTTCTCCCAATTCTTTTTCTCTCTCTCTCTCTCTCTCTTCCTCTCTCTCCTCTCTCTTGTTCTCTTTCTCTCTCATTCTCTCCTTTGTTCTCTTTCGTTCTCTCTCTCCTTCTCTCGTCCTCCCTATTTTTCTCTCTTTCATTCTCTCTCTCTCTCTCTCTCTCTCTCTTTTTCTCTCTCTCTCTCTTTTTTTTTCTCTCTCTCTCTCTCTCTCTTTCTCATGCTCTATATTCACATTTTATTTCCATTTTTGTTCGAGCTTTATGATACTGTATCGACGCCGTGCAGATTTTGGAAGAGATTACGCGTTACAACGCGTCCGCTTTTAAGGATTAAATCCCGAATATACGGTGTATGCATTTACGGGTTGTGTGCTTGTACCGCGTACGAAATTTCAATCAGTATTGAATACATATATGTATCTCCTGTAGAACGTATAGAATATGAAATATAGGAATATGTGTAGAGAAATAGACATAACTTCGACACTTAGTCGTTCATTTCTGATACGATGTATGTGTGTTCTCAAAAAAGCAAAACGTAAATGAGAATGGGATAGAATAATAAATGTTACTATGTGGTAATTGACGTTATAGCCGAAAGAAAAATATTGTCGAGAAATATGAAAAATACAAGAATTTTTGTCAGCTCTGTCTTTTCTCTCTCTCTCTCTCTCTCTCTCTCTCTCTCTCTCTCTCTCTTTCGACGTTTAGAATTTTTTTTATTTACAAGGAATATGAGGGACTTTGATTGTATTTAATTTTCTTTTCAACATATTTTACAAATTGTAATATATTTCGATTATTAATTTTCGAAAGCTAAATTTACGCGTATATATATATATATATTTGGTTAAATTCAAAATGAAATAAAATAAAAAATTTGTGCAAAATAATTCATATTTATGTCAAAAATTTTCTATCGAACGATAAAGGTTTTTGAAACTTTTTTTTTTTTTCTTATCGTAAAAAAGAACTTTTACATTTAATAATCTTTTTCTTTCTATTTCTAATTTACAAAATATTTGATAGATGATTACAACTTTAGGATGATTGGAGTGATTTTCATTCGTTTAAAGAAAGAAACATTATCATAAAAAAAAAAAAAAAAAAAAAAAAAAAAACCAATTATATAATACTTATATTTTCGTAAAGTTACAATATAATAATCTGTAAAATTTGTATTGATTAAAATCAAAGATGGATAATTTCGTAAGACATGTACCTTGTTAGAATTTGTTTATTTCTTCTAACTTTCCCTTTTTATTTTTTTTTTCTTTTTCTTTTTTCTTCTTCATCTTTCTTCTACTTTTCAATCTTGCTTCTCTACAGGCAACTCCATCGCGGATGCTGCTCGATTCGAAGATAAAGGTTCTTGAATTCCTTTAGATCATATTGTGTACCAGCATTCTCCTCCATCTTTTTCACAGCTCTTCCTTTTCGTCTCTGTCCTTGACAAACACGGAACAACCTCGGTGGAAGCACTTCCGTGGTATTCGAGAAAAACCTTCCCGAAGGATCATTATCGTGGGAAGAATGAGAAAAGTGGAGGTGATTTCTACGTACGTCGGAAATCGCTCGTTCCCACTCCTTTCTTCGTTTATCCTTCTTCCAAGCACGCCATCGAATTACAACCACCCACGCTTTTCCTCTTCTTCTTTCCCCCGAGTCCCAAGGATCTCGAAAAATCTCGTTAATTTTTCTCTCCAAAGCCGACTCGACATAGATTTATTCTCACGAAATTCTTAACACGTTACAGTAGCTAACAAATTCTCTCTTTTTTTTTTTCTCTCTTTCTTTCTTTCTTTCTTTCTTTCTTTCTTTCTTTTTTCCTTTACGTCAAATATTAATTAGTTACTTATGCTTTATTAGTGGCATATTTATGGATTATTATTTGATTAAATATTTTTCATTTCAACAAATTAAATAATATTGATTATTTTGAATTCATCGTATACAACACACACACATATATATATATATATATCTATATAAAATTATATATTAAAAATCATATATGTTTTCAAAGTATATAATATTTATAAATATTTACTTAATTGAAACTTGAACTATTTAATAAAACGAAGCGATATGTTATAAAATTTACAGAAATATTACATTTTTCTCTTATTCGATAATCCATATTTTCATCATCATTTTCGATATCCAATAAACCATCCGCAAATATTCCGTGTAATATCATTAAATTATTCGTATTTAAACGATTTAGAAACTTCATTTACGTAAATCATCATTATAAGAACTATTACACGTAATCATTTACAAGATATATATATATATATATATTTGCTCATAATTGTAATAAATAAAATAACAAAATGTAATGAAGAAAATATGTGAAATTACTTCGTAATTATTATTATTATTATTATTATTATTATTATTATTATTATTATTATTATTATCATTATCATCATCACGATATTAAGACATTCGATGAGGATGAGAAATGTCCTCTTCGTCATTCGATTTTCATATTTATGCACACGATTGCCCTTTCGTATGACGGATCCGTTTCGTGCACGATCCGAGCTTATCGAGTCGCTTCCAGGTGAACGAGGATCGAAGCTCGTTGAATTATGTGTGTATACGATGGGATCGATGCACGAAAATTCTCGATATATCGCTTCTTAAACTCGTTCGTAAAACTTTTCTTTTAGGGAAAACCCATAAAAAGCAATATATGTTTGTACCTTTTCTTTATTCAATGTGTACGATAAATGTACCGTATATTTCAACCTATGATAATGTTGATCAAATAATCATAAACAAGTTTTTCGAATGTTATGTAAAATAACGAAAGAGGGAAAGAAAAAGAAGAAAAGAGAAAGAAAGGAAAAAAAAAGAAGAAGAAGAAAAAAAAAAGAAAAAATAAGAAAGATATTATTCGTTATTCTACGAACCCAACGGAGTTTTATCCAAATAGGAAAACAACATACACGGCGGATACAACACACTATGTTTGGGATATTTTAAATTATAATTCATATTAAACTTTCTCCACTGTTTTTTCCCTTGAGTAAGTATTACGTTTCCGACTTTCTAAATGAAATTTTAAACCACTCAAAATTTATTTTCTATACGTATGAAAATACATGAGATATGAGTAATAAGAAAAACATAAGATAACTTGTAAGAAAAATATTGTTTGCTTTTCTCTCTCTCTCTCTCTCTCTCTCTCTCTCTCTCTCTCCTCTCTCTCTCTTTCTCTTTTTCTCTTTTTCTTTGTTTTCTTTTTTCTTCGTCATTTTCTCAACCACGGAGAATTTATTTTGCAGAGATATGCAGATGAATGAAGTATTTCATAATTACAAAATGTCTAAGATAACTTGTAAAAAAAATATCGTTTCTCTCTATCAAAAATTATATTTTTTTTTTTTTTTTTTTTTTTTTCGTTGTGTGACTCTCGACATGATCACTCACTCACTCACACTCTCACACACTCACTCAGACTCTCACACACTCACTCACACTTTCACACACTCACTCACTCATTCACTTATTTTCTTAACCACTGAGAATTCATTTTCCACAGAAATATAAATAGTTGAAGTATTAATAATTAAAGTAAGCATAATATAACTAGTAAGAAAAATATTGTTTCTCTTTGTTAAAGATTGTTATCTTTTCGTTCGTAGTTTTCTACATGGTCGTTGACTTCTCTCTTTCTTTTTCTCTCTCTCTCCCCCCTCTCTCTCGTTCTCTCTCTCTCTCTCTCTCTCTCTCTCTCTCTCTCTCTCTTCCTCCCTCATTTTCAATACAGAATCTGTTTGTGACTTCCGGCTGATTTACTGCAACTCGGCAAGCCATTCGGCCACCCTCAAAGTCCAAAGTTCAGCCTGCTATCCGGGAGTGCGGTCGTTTCGACAATAAGCCGAGGCAGATACGACGACGTATATTCTCGAATATCCTAGAGAACGATCGAAAGCTACCGCTCGAGCTTCCGCTTTACGTCCGAGCGTAGCGGACTTTTCGAATTGCAAAAGGAAAATAAGAAAAGGAGAAAGAATTAAAGAAAAAAGAAACTAAAAAAGAAATATATATTTATAAAGAGAGAGAGAGAGAGAGAGAGGAGGAGGAGGAGGAGGAGGAGGAAAGAGGAAAGAGGAATAACATGAAGGAAGTCAGGTTTCCTTGCTGGCTGTGCTTAAACATCGAGCACTCATTTTCAAGAATCCTTTGAGATACATTAACCAATGTGAATCTTTTAAAAACTTCGATATTATACTCTTGTACGTATATACATACACACACACACACACACACATTTTTTTCTTTGCATGTTCCTTTATTTTATGATAGACACTTTTTTTTTTCTTTTTTTTTTCTTTTTTTTTCTTTTTTTTTTTTTTTTATGACAGAATGAATTTTAGGTAAGATTTTTTATTATCGAATGTACTTTCGTAAATTGAACGGATAAATAAAATTTGGATTTATGGAGAATAATATTAATTGTTCCTTCATAGTTTCAAAAGAAAGAAAATTATTTTTACAGGTAATTATTATTCATTTATTTGTCTAACGTGTGTTTGCGTGTTCATATTAATTAATCAATTTAAAAAAAAAAAAAAAAAAAAAAAAATTGAGAACTATACACACACACACACACACACACAATCTAAAGGATATTTGACGAAATATTAATATAAATGATTTATTCAATTATATCAATTATAAATTTATTTTTTTTTTTTTTTTTTTTTTATATGAAAGTTCATTCATGAATCATTATTTATTTTATACTTCTTTTATAATCATAATGATATGAAGAATAATAAAAACAATATATATATATATATACACATATGTACACAAATATTTATATATTATAACTACAATGAATGTACGACTAGTTATTAATTGTACAGTAAGTTAATTTAACACATTTCCCATTTAATTCTCCTATTATTTGTTCGGTTCAATTAAAATGAGATTTCTACGTGCAGCTGTACTTGTATTGATATTTTTCAGTATCAGGTGTGTCTCGTTCTACGAATTATCTATTTACCGTCTTACCGACCGCAGCGTGAAAAGCATCGTACAGTCAAATGAAAGAGAGAACGAGAGAGAGAGAGAGAGTGAGAAAGAGAGAGAGAGAGAGAGAGAGAGAGAGAGAGAGAGCGCGTCGGAAAGATGGAAACCGAACAGTTAGATAGACGCAGAAGTACAAGAAATGCGCAAACAGGACTTTGCAATTCTGATCATCGTCGTTTCCAGTTACGACCGCGGCTTAATTTCTCTAGATTACATTCTCAGGTGTATCGGCAAGTGCACTCACACTATGGAAATTCCTGAATTATACCGCGAACACTGTAGCACCCATCTTCTCGAAACTTAATAAGATTATATAGAAGGAAAAAAGATCAACAAAAAAAAAAAAAAAAAAAAAAAAAAAAAAAAAAAAAAAAATGAAAGAAAGAAAGAGGAGACATTGAAACTGTGAAGAGACGAAACGATGAATGAACAATTTTATATAGTACGTGGTATGAAATTTGAAAAAAAAAAAAAAGAAAAAAAAGACGATAAATTCGTCGAATCGACTTAGGCCAATTAAAAGTAAATAAATAAAATTAAGAAATAACGAGGAAGTAATGAAAATGAATGTTTCAATTTTAAAACGTTAAAAGTGTAAGAAAATTTAAAAATAAAGAAAAAAAAAGGGGGGGGGGCGGGAAGGGGAAATAGAACATTTATAATCTGTAGGAATTTTAGAAATAAAAAAGGGATTAAGAATGTTTAAAAGTTCGTCGTAAGTGACGCTTATTATCGTCACGCGTTTTATTTAGAAAATGATGGTAAGAGACCACGGCTAATTACGGTCTACGACGTGATACAATTAACGGCATATAATAATATAATATCATTTAAATCTTTGTTGAAGAATCTTATGTAATATTTAATAAATCGATAATAATTAATTACAAAGTTCTCATAAATTATATATATATATATATAGATTTTCAAATATTTGATTTAAAATTCTTTGGGGGGAAAAAAAAAAAGAAAAAATTGGCAAAGAAATTGTATATATTAGTACATTGCCAATTAGACCGAGTTCATATTTGTTTCAGTTCGTTAGGCTCGTGAATCATGAATGCATTGCAGTTGTGAATATCGAAGTAATTTTCCCGCTTGAACTATATATGCACGTTATATTACGTGAAGGATCGATGAACGATGACACAGAAATGACGCAACGGGGCCATTGGATATCAATGAAGGCGTATCAAATACGCTAATTATTCATTAATCGTGATAACGCGTCACTTGCGTAGAGGAATACGCTTGAGGGTAATATTTAACGCATAATAATTTTAAGATGATAGGAGAAGAGAGAAGAGGAGAGATACGATATTCAAAGCGTCGTTTTCTCTTCTATCGTGATACAACGAGTAACCTGTCGGCTGCTCTTCTCTTCCCTTCACGCCGGAAGAAGAGTGGTTATTAAAACTTCGTTATAAATTTCAAACTTATGAAAAGGAAGGAACGAGAGACGACGCGAGAGCTGATGGAGTTTGAGGAAAGATGGAAGAGAACAAACGTAACTGTTGGCCGTCAAAGGAAACACTTCGCTGCTAATTGTAAAGAGGAAATTATTATCTTATCGGCCGTAATTTCCTAGTCACGAATTTTAAATCTTTTGCGGTCGAAGTATGGGATATTTTAAGGAGATGGCCAAGAGCATCTATTATTTTTATACTAAATACCATCATGCGAATCGTTTTATTCTATTTGCACATACTTAATTTCCATATAGAACGATGGTCTGTCGTATGAAATATAAATATAAAATTGAATTTAAAAAAGAAAGAAAAAGAAAAAAGAAAAAAAGATTTCGTGACAAATAATTTTTATATTGAGAATATATTTTATTCGAAATTCGTTCTTGAATTAATAATAATTTCAACCTATCAGAATATTTTAAAAATTATGTTTATAAAACATTATTACGATCGTTAAAACTTAAATTTTGGCGCAGGAACTTAAAATTATTGGAACTCGTGTGAACTATAAATATCATTGTAATGATACTTTTTTTCTTCTTCTTATTTAATATAAAATATAAAATTTAAATGTTTAAAATATCAATTTATTATATCTACTAGCGATATAGGTCTCATAACGATCGCTATTTCGATTTAACGATTTGGTCGCTTGTGCTTTATCTATTTTCCAAAATTCTCCTTCGATATATAACGCTAAATAATGATTTTTGATAAAATTTATTCGTATTAATGATCTCTGGAAAAGCGAAAATTAATGGAGACACGTTACGTTTTACGTATTTGAATATAAAGCTAATGATGATATTAGCAGCACGTGCATAGGCAATTAATATATAAGATATATAAGATATATATATATATATATATATATATATATATATATATATATATATATATATATATATATACACATGTAAGAGACTAATTAACTTGGTTCTCTCTAATGAATTTTATCTGAACATTTACCTGCTAATAAGAACAATCATAAAACCATCATAATTTGATCAATTTAATAATTTAGAGATTGACGTCATTGTATTCTTATATAATAGTTTTACTTTTTCTTCCTCTCCCTCTCTCTCTCTCTCTCTCTCTCTCTCTCTCTCTCTCTCTCTTTCTTTCTTGCTTTTTTCTCTCTATCTATTTCTCTCCGTCTCTCTTTGTCTCTCTTTCTATTTCTTGCTTTATACTCATCGTTAATTGTCGGATTTAATACCATTTTACACTTTCTTACATTCGACGAAATAGAGCGATAAAAATTATTCGCCTTTTTCCTATTCATGGATTCTTACGATTCGAATGGGGGGGGACGGGGGAACTACCAAGGAGTAATTAGCTTCATTAGGGAGGTTGGTGAATTAAATGTCTCTACGAAATATAAAATACGTGGAAATGTTCTCGAACATTTTTACATCTTTTCGTTTCGTTTGTGAGGAACAAAATACGTAATAATTTCTTGTCGTACTTTTATCATATCTATCTTAATTTATTTATTTATTTATTTATTTATTTATTTCGCTTTTTTTCTCATGGAAAAAGAAACAAGTTGAAAAGGTCACTAGTACGTTTACCTAATTAGCCTGCTTTACGAGTAATTAGTTAAGAGTTGTAATTGATTCTGGTGTTTTGGTACATAAAAACTTAACGGGTTAGGAGCTTTAAGTGTATGAGAGAGAAAGAAAAAGAGAGATGATGATGATGATGATGATGATGATGATGATGATGATGATGATGCACATTTTGAACGATGTATATCAAAGAGAGATGAACGACGGAACGTGAAGGTAGACTTCAGAATAAAGTGTTTCTCGAAAAGTAGTCCGTGGAAAGTTTAACGTACGTAGCGTATCTCTTTCAATTCTAAATGAAAGGAAAGAAGACAGCTTTTCCGACTTACACCGCTTGAGTTTTCGTAGAAAAAGGAGGGGAATTTTCATTTCTTTGCATGTTACGATTCTCGCGACAGCAACCCCTAACATCGTCGTTCGCAAAAATTCATTTCTTTTCCTATTTTTTCCTCTTTCTTTTTTTGGTCCTTTTTTTCATTTTTTTTTCTTTTTTTTTTCATTTTTTTTTCTTATTGTTACGTTCATTTCCTATCTCTTTTTGGGTCTTCTTCTTTTTTCTCTTTTTTTTTTTTCTTTTTTTTTTTTTGTAGAAAATGTTTATGAAAGAATATTTTTTCGATTTCGACGGTGAAAAGACTATTCATCAAATCGTATTGCTACATTTTCATACTTTACGTTAGAATAAAATTATGAAAGCATAGAAGAGATTTTTTGATCCTTTAATATATGTCTTCTTAGAAAGGAAAAATATATATATATATATATTTTCCCTTTCTTTTTTGATATTTACTAACTACATATTATACGAGTAAATATCTTAAAAGCTAAAGGAGAAAAATATTATATTACGAAGAAACTTGAAAAATTATTGTAACACCATAATTGGTGTTATCACGTTATTATGAAAATCAATTGAAAAATTTTTCTAACTTTGTTATCGCGTGCATACATTTCAGGATTTTAAGATTGAAAGCAATGATAAAAGTGTCTTTTTCTTTCTTTTCTTTGCTTTTTTTTTCTTTCCTGCATTGTACCAACATTATATCATATAATTAAACAAAATTCTCATCCGTGTGGAAAATGACAAGAATGAGAAAAAAGAGAAAGAAGGAAAAAAAAAGAAAAAAAAGAGAAAGAAGGAAAAAGAAAAAAGAAAAAAAAAAAAGAAAGAAAAAAGAACGAGAGCGGGCGATACTTATATCTCGATAGGGGTGCTATTCTCAAGGAGTCGATCGAACGAGAGAACACCAATTGAAAGGTTCGAATCGTCGATAAATCCGAAGAAACGGAGCGTCAGCGAAAAAAAAATTACGCGAAGGAATTATGGGGTCGAAGTCGGGTTGAGTGTCGCGTGCTGCACGTCATTGCGAAATGGCGGGACATATAGGAGGGAGAAGGGGTGGTTTGTGGGTGAAAGGAAAAAAAAAGAAAAGAGAACGAGAAGTGGTGAGGGGTGAGGCGCGGGGGAGGGGGTGGTGGTGTTGGTGGTGGTGGTGGTGGTGGTAGTAGTAGTAGTAGTAGTAGTAGTAGTAGTAGTAGTAGAAGCATAATCACATACAAGTGTCGTGCGTGTTCGTTGGTGCGAAAGAGTATAAAGTACTGGATAAGGATGAAACGAGAGAGAGAGAGAGAGAGAGAGAGAAAGCAAAGAGGTGGGGAAGGGAGGAGAGAGGGAGGAAAGAGTTGGTCTAGAGAGAAAGCGAGGAATTGTCATTCGGTGGAATTGCAATTTCTCGCTGACGCGTGCTGTGTAACCCCCGGCACGATGAGTAAAGGCGGACTAATGATGCACACTAGACTTAATGCTCCGTTCCCGTTCTCATTTTCCACAAAGGTGCGAGGTGCCTGCGGAACGTCAGCTTGGAAGTGGTTCCGGAGGCGGTGCAACGTGGTCAGGAGGTGATTCTACGTTGCCATTATGATCTCGAGAGGGCGCCCCTTTACTCTGTCAAGTGGTACCGCGGTAGGTACGAGTTCTACCGATATTCACCGAACGATGAACAGACCAACAAGATCTTTAATATCACTGGAATACACGTTGATGTAAGTTATATTTCTTTATATATTTTTATACATTTCTTTTATATTTTTATACGCAAGTTCGACAACCAAAAAAATGTATGTTTAATAAAATGTCTATTTAATATAAAAAGAATGCAAATATAGCGGAGTTTTTGTTTTGGTATTACAAGCGACGATCCATCTCTAACTCTTTATTATTTTATTAATGGTACCGAGTGTCACATACACGTCTCGTACGTTGATCATTCCCTGTGGTAACAAAAAATTTATAAGCAAGGAAGATTTAAGTTTACGACTCACGTTCTACCTTCTCTATTTTTTTTTTCTTTTTTTTTTTCTTTTTTTTCTTTTTTTTTTTTCTTTACTTTTCCTTTTTTTTTCTTTTCTTTTCTTTTCTTTTTTGCGCCTACGTGTAATCGAAGATAAATAAAAATTTTATGTAAAAACCTGATGGATATTCGCCATCTTATAAGGGTAAGGTTTCTACTGTACTTTTATTATAATATATAGGGCAATATTGAGGGAGATTTGTATGAATTTAGAAAAGGGTTAGAATTTTTTATAAAACAAATGTTTTCAATTTCTTTGATATTAAATTCTTAATTGAGATGTTGATAATACCACCATTATTCATTTCGATTATTCTTTGTTTTTCGATATCTTCTTTGATGTAGAAATATTGTCTTTTATAATTAGCTAAGACGAATATAATATTTAATAATAGATATTACAAACACACTATGAGCCAAAAATTACTTTTTGTTTTTTATTTTCTGTGACAAAAACGCATCCATTGCTATTGGCTTATTTATTCAGTAATTTACTAACTATTATTCAATACTTGATCGCTCATGTTTATTGAATAAATATTTCATTCGAAATTGTCCTGTATTGTTATTAGATCGGCTTAAAATGAGAATTATTTGTTCTTTTTTCTTTTTTTTTTCTTTTTTTTTTTTTTGTTTCTTTTTCCCATAAAGATCAATAGTTGAAACTTCGCAAAAATATTAAGCGTCGATTATTTTTTATTAATCATAATTATCAACTTTTAATTTTTATGAATAAAATTTAATGTAACAAAATTTTATTTTCGATAATCTTTATAAAATTTTGTTTAATGATCCTTTACCATCTCCTGAGAAATTGTATAATTATGTACTTCCTTTCATAATTTTCCAAACTTTTATGATTCAAAAATGTTCCATAGCATTTCGCAGATTACCAGGAACTTAAAGTTCTGAGAACTTATTCTGAAAAGATCGGAATACGTAATTAATCCGATCGAACAATCTTAGGCAAATATTGAAAATGAATGAAAATATTCCGTTTTATTTCTATTAATATTTGCCGAATCTGCAAATATGTATGTGATTCTATTATATCTTGGCGAATAACTGAACTCCTTTTAGGGATACTGATACTAATCTATTGCAGTGATTTTTTTTTTTTTTTTTTCATTTCGTATTATTGCAAACAATCAAATTTTCGTTCGTCCATAATAATACGCTCGGAAAATCGTTCGTTTATTTTGCGTTTCAAGAGTTTAATCACAAACTGAATTACAATCCACGAAATGTACTTTTGTTTATATATATATATATTTATATATATATATTGTTTTTTATTTTTATTTTTTTTATTTTTTTTTTTTTTTTCCATTTAAATCATGCTTAATCCGATTTCAGGAACTCCCAATTGATGGTTTCAAAATATTTAGTATTTCAGTAATCTCCCTTGCCATATATAACATAAATAATTATTTCAATGTTCAATAGTACGAATATTCATTATATAATATAAATATAAATGAATTTTAAAAGGTCAATCTAATAATATAACAATATGAGCACTTTCTAAAATAGTAATACAAATTTTGTTATTTATAATGATGAGAGAGAGAGAGAGAGAGAGAGAGAGAGAGAGAGAAAAGGTAAAAAGAAAATCATTAAATAAAAAGTATCTTGAGAAGTGACTCTTCCTTTGCCTCCCTTCTTTTCCTGCCCCCCCCCCCGGCCTCGCCCCCCTATAAATAAAAATCCAAAGAAAAGTTAAATTAACAAAGTAGATAAATTTTCAAAAGTTCGCTTATTTTTTTTTTTTTTTTTTTTTTCAAGAATTTTTTATCTACATACATACACACACGCGCGCGTATACACACACATACACCATTCATATCCAAACAGGTTGCAATCACGACGAATCCTAAACGAATGGATGATGTATATATAGCCGTAATAAAGTCGTTCGAATCGCGTTCTTCCATATTTCTTGATTTATGCTGCTCGGAAGCGATGTTGAATCGACGAAAGGAGAGGGAGAGAGAGAGAGGGAGAGAGTGAGAGACAGAGAGAGAGAGAGAGAGAGAAGGAAGGGACGAAATATGGCGGTGTGCTTTTATCGTCGATGCTGCGACGCGTCGTTTACCACCTCGGACGGTCCTCGTTAACAGTACCCTTGACCTATCTAATCGTCGTAAAACAGTCCCGTTTGATCGTTCAAAGCTTTTATTGTCGTTTCGACGCTTCCACATCTAACAGTCTCCAATGTCCTTGAAGCT
Source organism: Vespa crabro (assembly GCF_910589235.1). Taxonomy (NCBI): domain Eukaryota; kingdom Metazoa; phylum Arthropoda; class Insecta; order Hymenoptera; family Vespidae; genus Vespa; species Vespa crabro. Next base: position 3,205,284 of record NC_060971.1, on the reverse strand, counting down.
TTTTCACCTCCTTCGTACCTAAACTTCTTTCTTTTTTTTTTTTCCTTTTTTTTTCTTTTTTTCTTTTTTTTTTTTGTGAGGACGACAATTTCGAGTTAACCGACCCTTTTCACACACATATCACACACACACACACACACACATCTTTAGATCGAGCGTGGTAAAGGACTTCGTTATTTCGAATCGATCGAATGATCTCGGACACGATTCAGACCTTTTTATCGTTTTCCATTTTTCTTCACGCGATTTTGCGATTCACGTTCAATCGCTTCGTTGCATACGCTTTTCGTTATTCTCAAATTCAAGAGAGATAGAGAGAAAGAGAAAGAGCGATTGGGGAAGGGTTGGAGGGGAAAGGGACGACAGATCTACAACTAGAGTCGTTTCTCACTTCTTTTTTTTTTTTTTTTTCTTCTTTTTTTCTTTTCTTTTCTTCTATATAGAAGAGAATATCGAGAAAAGTATGATCCGTTTCGTCGATATTCTTTTATCGGCAAAAACTAGATCAAACTTTATCTCGAACGTGTTTTGTCATTTTCGATCTCCCATTTTGGTTCCCACAAGTTTCTCTCTCTCTCTCTTTCTCTCTCTCTTTCTCTTTCACTCTCAGTCTCGTTATCTTTTATTTATATCAATAGGAATTGTACGTCAGTTTTTTCATATTTTCTTGGAGGCGGGGGGGGGGTTTCTTTTTCGTTTTTCTTGTTCTAAAAGAACAAAAGGTACAGTTCCTCGTGTTCTTTAATCAAAATCATAAGAACTATCATGAAAATTTTCCTCCTCCCTTGGTTTGAAACTTTTGAAACGATAGAGAGAAAGAGAGTGAGAATGAGAGAAAGAGAGAAAGAGAGTGAGAGAGAGAGAGAGAAAGAGAGAAAGAAAGAGTTCTTTTTCAAACGACACCAAGTTACTTTCTGCCGTTTATTTCTTTCGTGTTACGTTTCTTTCTAGATCAAATAGGTAGAATTCGTTTGCCTTACTTTCGTTTCGTCAAAGGAACCGCCATTCCTTCGTTTCGCTTTCTCCACATTTTCTTTTTTGTTCTCTCTCTCTCTCTCTCTCTCTCTCTCTCTTTCTCTTTCTCTCTTTTTCTTTCTCTCTCTGTCTCTCATTTCAGTTTCTTACCTTCATTCGTTATTTAACCTTCTCTAATTACGCATACAATCCTTTGACCGTACCGATTAAACCTTTCCTCTTTGACGCTTCCTCCTTCTCCATTTTCTTCGATTTTGCTCTCTTTCTCTCTCTCTCTCTCTTTCCTTCCTTTTTGCCTTCATCTCCGCCACTTAGGTTCATCGGGTCAATTTATCCGAGTGCTAGATAATTTCTGATAAGACGTTGATTTACTCAAGTACGGCCGTAAGAACGTCCACGAACGTTGAAAGCGAATATTGATAATAAAAGCCTTTTCTATCTATCTCTTTCTCGAATTTCCATCGACGATAAAGAAGATATCAAACCGATGAAATGCTAATGAAACAATTTGGAAAGATCCCCGATTAAATTATACATAGTCCTCCTTTAACAGCTATCCTCGAATATGCTTTTCGTGACTCCTTCAATGAATCTCTTTTATTTCCGGGTTTTTCTTTCTTTTTTCTTTCTTTTTTTTCTTTTTTTTTTTTTTTTATTCATCCTTCATTAACTTCCTCGTATAATTTAAATTATAGATAAATAAAAATGAATTTTAGATTAAAGTAAATTTTCCATTCATTATGCATTGTGAATTGATTTGAATGTTTAATTAATTTATACGTTGCAATAAAAAAAGATCGGAAGAATTCTAAATATTGTATTTTATTTATTTGACAGATAGACAGCGAATTTTCAATTTAATTGATCCTTTTTTTCTTTTTCTTTTTCTTTCTTTTTTTTAAGCATATTATGGAAACAAATTGATGCAGATAACTAGATCGATTTAATCCCTTCAATCAAGAAATATTTCTTTACATAATCGATCTGTCTATTCATTTATTTTTATATTCTAACGATATCGAGGAAAAATCAATGGTTAATGAATAAATACGTGAGCATAAATTTAATTTTTAATCTGTCATATCAATGAGTCGGATTTTTTAATAATAATAAATTTTATCGTTAAGAAATTTTGTTTCATATTTTTCAAGATATTAAAGAAAATGTTAAATCTGTCAATAAATATATGAATTTTCCTTATAATTAAATATCGATTAACTCAATTACTTTATTACTATTTGGTTTTTTTTTTTTTTTTTTTTCGAAACGATAAAACAAACGATAAAAACGATTTAAAAAAGTAAAATGAAGAAAAATAAAAATTATATATATGTATATCAGAAGTATTCATAAACATTGTATAAATTGATTTTAAGACTATTTATACTTTCCTCCATATTGTTTCATAAGCCCCAGTATATATACATAAATACATACGCAAGATACGAGTTGGTAAAATACAAACGATCTAAAATATTTACATATTCATATGTCTACGACCAGATAAATTGTTCTTACGTTTTGTTTATATTTCTGTCTCTCTCTCTCTCTCTCTCTCTTTCTTGTATCGAAAACATACCTGAAGGACAATTCGTTATTCTTCGTACACAATAACAACTTATCGATTAAAGGAAGAAGGAATACTACTAATACTAGTAGGTCACGTTCAGTCTCGTCGCGTCTTTGCTCACGTAAAGATTTTAAAACGTTATCTCCGAAGTATTAAGAAAATTTAAAAGTACACGAAGAATAAAATTAAAAATTATCTTATTAAATCCTTCATGTTAATAATATTGAGATTTTTCTTTCCTTTTCTTTTTTTTTTTTTTTTTTTTTTTTTTTTTTTTTTTTAATTAATTGAAATTTACGTGAAAATTCATTTCATTGATAAAACAAATGTTTTACGTTATTTACATTGTTTATGTGTGTTGTCGAACAATGACGAATACATATATATATATATATATATATATATAACGAACGATTATGTATAATGAATAATAATCATAAATATTAATTGAAAGTAGTGATAAGTTATAAATATATCTTGTGTCTGAGTGATAACATGAATACGACGTCAGTACATTTTCAATGTGCGGTTTCAGGCTGGTAAGTCCAACAACAACGAGGTAACGCTGCACAACGTCGACTTCGCCCTCTCGGGTACGTTCAGCTGCGAAGTTACAGCAGACGCGCCGACCTTCTTCACAGCCTCCGCCTCGAAGAATCTTACCGTAGTGTGTAAGTACATGCTCCACAGCATTACTGAGTATCACGAAACATGTAGCATCTCTCTCTCTCTCTCTCTCTCTCTCTCTCTCTCTCTCTCTCTCTCTCTACCTTTCTCCACGGCTCACTCAGAGACAACCCTTTTACCACATCCCTATACTCTCTCTCTCTCTCTCTGTCTCTCTCTCTTTCTCTGTCTGTCTCTCTTTCTCTGTTATCCCGCATTCGACTTCCAAGTTAGCCTCGAGCAGTGCTTGCACGTGCTTCGTTCTATCGAACGCGTAATCTCCTTTCCGCATCACTCTCCATATCTTTTCTGTCCTTTACTATCGTCATCTTGACATCTTTTTAATAGTGAATACAAGAGAGAGAGAGAGAGAGAGAGTGAGGGGGGGGGGAGGAAGGAAGGGAGGGAAGGAAAAAAAATCAATTAATATTTTCACATATAATATATTTAAGCATTCACGTCATATGAGATACCATCGGACATGACTTTTCTATTTATTTATTTAATAAAATAAATTAGTAGGAATATAATTTTATTGAATATAAATTTCTTTGGTGGTATATTTACGCGTACATGTTCATATGTAGATATTACATGTAATATGTTATTATCAAATGTAGAAAAGATTTATATTTGAATTTGTTGAGAGAATACAAAATTAGGATTATAATTTGAACGGTTGGTACATAATATGACTATATCGAAATGTATAATAAATATATGTAGAATATATTATAATTATTTACAAAAATCATTCTGATTACTTTCGACGAAATTAAGTAAAATATTAATCTACATGCATATGAACTTTCTATCTGTCTATCTCTTTTTCCTTCTCTCTCTCTCTCTCTCTCTCTCTCTCTCTCTCTCTCTCTCTCTCTCTCTCTCTCTCTCTCTCCTTTGATTAATGATTACAATCCTCACGATGTGAGCCAATTCAGTGAGTATGCAACGTTTATCGTTTTCCCACGTATTCTGCATAAACCATTAGATCAAAGCAATATCGATCAGGAATACGAGATTTGCGGTTAATACGAATACGAGGGAGCTCGAAGGAAGGATATTTGCGTTGAGGAAAAGAAGCAGACACGTCGATGATTACCTAGAGTCCCGATTAAACGTGAATACGCGTACACGGTTTTACGAACTTTTAGTTTTCGATGGGTCTGTAGTTTACCAATGGAAAATGAAAAGGGTACTCCTAATGGAGGTTTTTTCGTGAACGTTTCGTGTTTTTCCTTGGATGTTTCGTTAAAGCCGCGTTCGAGGTACGTTCAAGCTTTTGCTTTTTTTTTTTTTTTTTTTCTTTCACTACCTCGAGGAGATTCAAACGGAAGCTTTTTCTGTTTTGGCATGAAAAATCGTACCGGTTTTCTATTGCATAACCGATATCTACTGTCGTTGTTTGATTTCTTTTCTCTTTTTTTTTTTTGGTTTTTTTTTTTGTTTTTTCTTTTTTCGCGGATATACACCTGCGATTTGTGTATGAAATGTAAAAAAAAAAAAAAGAAAAAAAATTGTAATCGAAAGGTTCGAATAATTAAGTTATTGTTCGATTTGAAAGGTGCGGTGTCAATGAAATATTCTTTGTATAAAATTTTTCAAGTGTTCAAGAAAAGTCACTTAAGATCACTTACGTATATATAGATACATATATACATGCATATATATACATTATTTATATATATATATATATATATATATATATATATATATATATATATATATATTTACGTCTAGATCTTTTATAAAGCGCACGTGTCTACTTTAAGTCGGTCACAAGTACCTCAAGCGAGAAGAGACTCTTAGAGCGGTAAAACATTCGCTCGCCAGAGCAGCAGAGATCTCTCATGAGAATTCGTTAAGTGATCGCGTGACTAACGATACCTTGACTCTGGCATTCTCCTTAAGAAACTAACTGAATGAAGACAGTCTGTGTCGTATCCTTGATAAGGGGGTAAATTCATAAAATTGTATTTTTTAAGATATTTTATGTTATATTTTTTATTCAATTATATGCTTTTGTTGAAAATTTCTAGATATATGAGATACTTATTATTGTTTATTTCATATGCGTGCGCGCGCGTGTCTGTGTATAAATGAGTTAGAAAGTGTGTCATATATATATATAATTATCAGAAAAAATTTAATGAAGTACGAGACACCTACATATCGCAACTATTATTCTACTTTTAATTAATATACGTTATATATCTCAATTAAATATTTTATAACAGATCTTTAATTGGTTAGTTTTATAGTATATAATTCGAAATAAATAGAATGGTAGCTATTCCAAATAGACTGAAAAAAAAAAATCTAATATAGTTTAGAGGTAAGTGGGTCAAATCCACTTCGTAGAAAAATCTATCATAAAGACCACTCCCAATCTTGCGATATTAAAAACTATAAAGAACATTCGACAGTAAAGATCTAGAGACCTCTTCGTCGGGCTGACTTTCGTCACATCCGGTATATATCTACCTATATATATATATATGTAATGCCAGTATGGTTTTCTCCAGCGTGGGAGAATAACCGCGAGGTAGCAATTTTCCAATATATCCGTCGAGTTCTCTTCAAAGGAGTCTTGCAAGCGTCTCTCTCTCTCTCTCTCTCTCTCTCTCTCTCTCTCTCTCTATCTATCTATACTTTCTCATATGTTTCTCGTAGAAACGACAGACAACTCCTTCACTTCTTGGCCCTCGTCTTCCTCGAAGATTCGCACGAATGTTGCCGTCTTTTCGAAGTCACCTGCGAGAAATCGAAATCCAGTTTTGCCCTCAATCCAATGCGCAAGCGAGAAAAAGATGGAGAGAGAAAGAGGGAACGAAAAAGAAAGATATATGTGTATATATATATATATATATATATATATATATATATATATATATAGAGGGGTGGGAGAGTAAAGTGAAGTAGATAGTAGAGTTGGTGGTTGATAGGTAGAGGTTGAGAAGGAGGGGTAGTTGCACGTGCACCTACATATGAATTCGTTGCTCGAAGCTTCGAACGTATAACCTTGGTATGTGGGGTGAGTGGAGCTTGCGGAGAGAATAAGATAGGATAGGAAAAGAGGAGAATGCCCGAACGCTATAAAATGAATCCTTTCGATAAAACCGTTCTTCCATTTTTCTTTTGATCAGTGAATTTTGCAGACAATCGCCGAAGGAACGCGCTCGCGAACGTACGCGTATATTTTTCCGATCTTTCTCTTGCGAATACGCGTCGCGATTCGCACCGCAATCACACACTCTCTATGTAATATGTGTATGTGTATATATGTATATATATATATATATATACATGCATATATACGTGCATGTGTTTATGTGTGTATGTGTGTGTGTGTGTGTGTGTGCGAGTACTCGATTCGAACACGCTTGGAGAAACTGCCTTCCGAGAAGGAACTTTATGTTCAGATGGAATTTTCTCTCTCTCTCTCTCTCTCTCTCTCTCTCTCTTTCTCTCTGTCTGTCTTTCTCTCTCTACCTCTACCTCTACTTCTACCTCCCTTTCTGTCTCTTCTTTTCTTCTTCTTTCCACTAGTCTAGAGACTTGCCATCGAAGACCAACGTCGCCGTCATGTTTTACGAGTTTTGCCGAACGTTCTCTCGTATAATGCCATAATGTCGACCGATCGACGAAACTTCGAAAATTTCACAATTTATGAAAGTTTTTGTTTCTCTTACAATCGTGCCATTGTTTTCCATCCTGTTTACTCTTAATGTTACGGTACACGTTACGTGCCTCGTAATATTTCTCGTTACTCGTTGAAAACTCCCTTTAAAGGGTATTTTCGAAAAATTTTTCATTTTATTTCTTTTTCTTTTCTTTTTTTTTTGTCTTTTTCTTCTTCTACCTTTTTTCAATTGTTTTTTTTTTCCCCCACTTTCATTTCGACGATGTTGGAAGATATAATTGGCGAATGATACGTTGGTTGTTATTTTTTTTTTTTTTTTTTTTTTTTTTTTTTTTTTTTTTTTTTTATGCAAGAGAGAAATGCGATTTTTATTGAACGACGAACGAAGTTTCTCAAGTATTTGTAGGATAATATTTATTAAAGAAATTTGTAAGATCCTTTCTGTAAGAAATAAAAAGCTTAAGATTATTGTGTGTGTGTGTGTGTGTGTGCGTGTGCATGGGTAAGAATTGAAATAAAATATATAGAGTCTTTGCGAGTTTGTCTAATGACAACAATAATAGGGGAGGAAAGCTAAATTATTGGGTAGCATTGTGACAGGCACCTCCCAGGCGTTACAGAATACACTTCGAGCATTGTTTTCTCCTGATAGCTAATGCTTTATGTTTGAGACAGTGGCAAATCGTAGCGAAAAGTTTACCGCCGGTTCTCTCTCTTTCTCTCTTTCTCTCTCTTTATGGACAGACTTCAGGGAGAATGAATACGTTTCATGGGTTTTCGTAATTAACTGCTCCAGTGTATAATTGCCATCTCGAAAATTTACAATAACTATTTGTTTCGTTGAATCAAAATGATCTATCGTTTTTTTTCTTTTTTTTTTTTTTTTTCTTTTTTAATGATTTCATATTCGAGAAACATAAGTACTATTAAAATATTTATTTTGCTTTGCTTTTCTTTTTCGTTTCTTTTCTTTTCCTTTTTTTTTTTTTTTTCAAGTAATATCAAAAAAAAAATCATTATCCAAATTAGAGATTGAAAATGTACAATGGAGGGGATAGGGGAGAGGGAGGAAGGGAGGGATTTAAGTATTCGTATAAAGTGAAAATATAAAAAGTATTATATTGTACGATTTTTTTCTTTTTTTATTTTTTTAAAAAAATTTTTTTTTTTTTTTGTTTATAATAGTCTTATTATTTCACGAAAATAATTTAAAGTAGTGACTCCTTTCCGGTATTCATCAATGAAATCTTTAAGCAAGGGGCTCTTCTATCATGTAGGTTTTTATATCTGTCAATTCTTTTATTTGACAGGACAATGCAAAGAAATGCGAAATATAAAGTCATTGATAATTAAGGTGTTTATAGAGAGGAAAAAAAAAAAAGAAAATTAAATAAAAAAAAAAAAAAAAAAAAAAAAAAAAAATGAAAAAAATGAAAAAAAAATGAAAAAAAGGAAACAAAAAAGAGAAAAAAAAAACGTGAAAACTTTCCCTCGTTAGTGGAAAAGATATACAAGAGAAAAGTAGAGTGAATTCTCTTTTACATAATTTTCGAGCGTGCGACAGAATTCGCAGGACACTTCTCAAGAATCTAATCAGACTTTTGAATAAATAAAAGTTTATATAAAGAGAATAATGTAAATATGTAATACAATTAAAACTATAAATATTCATGGATTTTTATAAGAAAATGATTTATTAATTTATTTTTGTATCCACGTTGTAAATATAAATATTCTCATCGACCTTGATAAATTGTGCTAATACAATTTATAAATTTTACTAGGAATTCTTCGTTTTAAAAGTCGTTTGAATTTTGCATAAGCACCGCGAGTTATTTCAATTAAAAGGAGAATCGGTCGACGATACCGATGGACGGAACAATAAAATCATTCGAAATAAACCCCGGAAAATTTTAGCCAGTCGAACCCCCATCGGCGAGAGCGGTGCCTATTTAAATTTGCGGATAGCGTCGGTCACGCTTTCGCGTCCGGCCAATACGTCGTTCAGCGAGAACAAATTTGTCCGCGTGAAATACTTTTAAAGCGGCGCAAATTAGCTGTGCCGTAAAAACGTCGCAATCGAATAGTACGTAAAATTCGAGTAATTCGTTTATGCGCTTAAAGCGAATTGTCGAAGCGTGTTCCTCTGATAAATATAATACTTTTATGTACGATGGACGGGGACCGGGAGACATTTTTCAACGTGGAATCTATTTTAAACGTTACTAAAATGGCAGCATTAGTGAAAATCCTGAAAAACGATATTTGTACAGAGTGGTGGGAACATTTAAATGGTGGCGAGGGGGTGAGGGAGCACATGTACCTACCTACGTATGTATTTTCCATTGTTTATTAACACATTCGAGAGTGGTAACACGTAGTCCTACCACACGTCATTTCAAAATTCTGTAACTGTGAGAGATGAGAAAACGCGTAGTTTTACGTCATTTCAATTATTATATTATAATCGTATTTTAAATGGCACAACCAACCCTCTGGTCCTCGACTATAAACGTTTTGAGAATTGTATGTGGCTTTTAGATAGTGGACTCACTTAAAAATCGTCAGCTTCGAATGTGTTAATAAACGAAATATGTTTCTTTGCGCGTTTGTGTGTGTCTGTGTGTGTATGCGCGCGCGTCCATATATATATATATATATATATATATATGTATATATATATAGATGATGATATATAGTTATACACACGATGTAATTATATTATTTCAATATCTTTTAAGCTTGTCAGTATTTATATTTTTCTTTAATATTTCTTTATTCGAATTAAATTCATTTGAAAAAGAAATTATCGATTGACAAAATTATCTTTTTTTATAAAATTGACTTGGAACAAAAATGATCTATCAATTTCGTACTCGGTCAAGTGTAATTTGATTTTTTTCTGATTTTGATATCTCATGTATTATGTATATATATATATATATATATATATATATATATATATATATATATATATATACCTTATTGATTTCTTTTATTAACTATGTGAAATGTCACGTTATAAAGGTGACCTCAAAATGTAAAGGGCTAAATGATTTATTTTATTATAGACTCTGTATGTAATACTTACATATTTGCATATATATATATATATATATATATATATATATATATATATATATATATATACACACACACACATACACATACTTTTATCTACCACAAAATCATAAATTTTCATTAAGCAATACATATCGTGTATCATCTATATAAAAACTAAAATATTTAAATATTCTTATTTAAATATTCCATCCTACATATTGTACATATGTACATACATACATTATATATATATATACATATATATATATATATATGTATACAGGCGTATATAATTGATCGAAAAAAAAGTAATTGGACGATTAATTTCGTAAAATCGTACTATTTCCTCTGGGAAACATAAAGTCCGAAATATTCAACGAATTGGCAGTCCCGTGATATCCATTTGGATCGCGTACTTTATTAGCGTTCTTGAATTTAAACGAAAGGAATCTTTCGTGGTAGAGACCTGAGCGTTCTTTTGGAGCGCACACTGGAGATATGAATTTCATATTTTACGATAATACCATCGGATGTTCTCAAGATAAACGAATCTCTTCACGAAGAAGTTTTCGCAGAGTTACCGGGGAAAAATCGTAGCTGCATGTCGATTTTCTTCTGATGTTATATTCCCCCACCCTCGCCCCGTGTCGTCCCACCCACCCCACTCCCTCCTCTACTCTCCCTTCCTCTACTTCTCTTCTTTTTCTTCGTGATATCGATTTTTCTGCGATCCCAATGGATAAAAAATACCCAAGGGATACGAAAGAATGAGTGCGTGGGTGTGAAATCAAATTTTTAATCAAATAGCTATCCCGGTTAATAGAGAAGTAAAAAAAAAAAAGGAGATGCAAAAGTCGAGAGAGAGAGAGAGAGAGAGAGAGAGTGAGATAGGGGAGGAGTGGGGGACGGAAAAAATATATTCGATCGATCTTTTTCTCTCTCAAAAAACAAAAAAAAAAAAAATAAAAAAAAAATAAAATAAAACAAAACAAAAGAAAAACAAAATTAATACACAATTTTAAAAAACAACATTCGACCTGATAATAGAAATCGTTTCTTTCGTAAAGGACGAAAAGGTTAATAATTCAGTTGCACTTATCTCCGTGCAATTTTCACCATTGAAAAGTTTTTTTTTTTTTTTTTTTTTTCCCAATTCGAGCGTACGGGAGATACTTGAATTTAAAAAGAGCAACGTTGTTCTCGTGCACGATCTAAAAGTGTTCTCTTAAGCTTCAAAAATTCGTTCCCTCGATAGAACCTTCGAAACGAGGCGTTACCAAATCGAACGATCGTTATCCTCACGAACGATACCTGTCGGCCTTTTGTTTCCTTTTTTTTTTTTGTGTGTGTTTTTTTGTTTATTTTTTCTCTCTTTTATGGACTCGTGTTCGTTCGTTTTGTAATAATAAAAAGAGTGAAAATCGGTTAAAATAGAATATGAAAGGGGAAAAGGGTGAAGTAAAAAGAGTGTGGCAGTGAGAAAAGTCTGGGTTGTTGCATCGACTTTAAAACGACGATTCACTTGGTATATTGCGTGCATGTTAAAATAGTGAATAAATGTACGATGGAGTTTCCATTAGTTCGGCGAATCGCGCTATTCTTTGATATCGAAAAATGTATGGGTTGCGTTCTTTCGTCCTATGGCATATGAGAGGATGGAAAGTAGGAGGAGGAGGAGAAGGGTGGTAAAAAAAAAAAACTATTTCCATCGTTCGAAATGGATCGGCTTGTGTCCGTGCTCTTTCGTGCGAGAAGTACCATATCGTAGAGAATACGATCGATTCTCTAAGCTCGACTCAACTCTATCACGATTGTACTATGTCGATATAACTAGGATTCGATTAATCGTACTATCGTAACGTGAATCGGCTCTTTATCGTTTGCCCTTGGCAAAATCTATGGGAGTTTATAATCATATCCTTTAGTTCACATACCTTCTAATGTCGTATCTAAGCGAACGTAGTGCATTAGATACACCAGATCGATCGTTACTATGATTAAAGAGAATACAGATAGTAATAATGCTTAATTAACTCTAATAGAACAGAGAATTTAATCGATAGTAAATAATACGAAATAAAATAAATAATATAATATAAAATGTATAGTTAATAATAAGTTCCGTGAATTATTATCATTGAAATATTGCAATAGATATTTTAAAAGATAAATGATTTGTAATATAATTTAATTGAAAAGAATTAAGGATAAATAATAATAAAATCTAACGAGATTGCGATTCGATTGTTGGAACTAAAAAAAAAAAAGGGGGGGGGTGATAAATTAAAAGTAGATCCGTAGAGATTATAATATTAATTTTCATTTTTTCTGTTAATGTTAATTTTTTTAATTAATGAAAATGTAATCGATCGAAATAAATTATTGTCAATTATATTTTAATTGTCGAAATAAGGATTGAATAAGAATAAAAATTAAATCATTTTATATGTCTTTAAATATTGGAGAGATGAAAGATATTGATTAAATATAAATTTTTAATTAAATTTGAATATTAATTCGCGTTATATTCTTTTTCATAAGGGAGAATAATTATCGATTTATTATCATAATGAGCATAAAAGATTTTTCTTTACATTTTAGCTTCTTAATGAATTCAAATTTAATATTCAATTTATAAAACTTTTATGAATATGAAGTAATTATTTATTATAAATATTTTTCAAGTAAAATAAAATGAGTAATTAAATTTAAAAAAAAAAAAAAATAAAAAAAAAAATAAAAAAAAAATTCGGAGAAAACGAAAATACATCGATTTCGATATATATATATATATATATATATATATATTAAAGGTATATTAATTAATTTAAATACTAACAATATCGATTTTAATATTGTGTTAATTGTAAAAGATTTATAACATACCTTTAAACGGTGCCGTTAAATAAATTTCTCTTTTTTTAAAAAGAATGATGAAACTATTTAATTTATTATAGCGCATAAATAAAAGAGAGCACTCATTGTTATTCTGTTTGATTATTCCTCGGTATAATATTCATATAATTCTCGGTAGATCGTAATATTATAAAGAGAGAAGAGGATCCACTCAACACTGTTTGCCTATTACGTTCAAGTACATTTACACGCACGAACGTGTGTCCACGCAAACACACACACACACACACACACATATATATATATATATATATACGCGCGCGTGTGTATGCACATAACTCATGTCTCGTTGCAAACGAGAAGGGATAGAAGTGATGTTAGTGGGACTTGCTTTTTCCATCATCTTCTAAGAGTGTCAATGGAGTTACGTACGCATAAGTTTGTACGGTACCCGTGCGAAACAGTTAACCTAACAGGTTTCTCAGTGCCCCCGAATATTGGATAAGTTCCCGTAGCAAGGTAGAGAATGGCGAGGGATTACAGTGTTTACCACCCTAACCGAGGAGACTCTGCTACCGGCAGGGATTGTCGGCGAGATTTAAGAGCATGTGTACGAGAGAGTGAGAGAGAGAACGAAATAGAATGAGAAAGAGAGAGAGAGAGAGAGAGAGTATAGTGTAATGTAGTGTGACAGACATACAGACAGATAGATAGAGACAGAGATTGAATTATACATAGAGTGAATGATATATCTACATGTTACAACGAGTAAGAATTGATAATAATTGATAATAATTTTCATTATGTTTCAGCTTTACCCGAAGGCAAACCCTTGATCGTATCTGATCGTGAACGTTACGATCCTGGAGATATTCTGCGAGCAAATTGTAGTTTACCGGCATCGAGGCCAAGCGCTCATCTGTCATTCACACTCAATAACATACCGGTAAGAAATATAATATGATAAATTTTTAAGTTTTCTTTTTCTTTGCTTGATTTAAGTTATTACAATGTTATCGTATAATGCTTGAAGAAAATGTATGATCGATCCTTCCTTCTCTCAATAAAAGTTTTTCTTTTTCTTTTTCTTCTTTTTCTCTCTCTCTTTTATTTATTTTTTTTCTTTTTTTCATCTTTTTCTCTTCTCTTTCGTGTTTCAAATAATTAATAGAAGGAAACTATAACGAAATAACGATGTCGTAATATATAACTAATAAACGAGCTAATATAAGTTAAAGAAGATTAGGGTAGAGGGAAGTTTTCCTTTTTGCTATAGTAATACTACGTAAGTTGTTCGAAACTCGTACAACTTCGATACCTCCTACTTTTGATTTTTTTTTCCCCTTCTTTCTCTCTTTCTCTCTCTCTATATTTTTTTTTTCCATTGGCCGAAATGAAGTATGAAAATCTATTCCCTCCCTTCTTTTTTTTTCCTTTTCCTTTTTTTTTTTTTTTTTTTTTTGAAATTCGGTTAGTAGGACGAACGAGAACGAGGTGGGGGGACGGAGGGGGGAGGGAGGGAGGGGGGAAGACGAGGATTCCACGGAGATTGATTCGTTCGCAGATGAATGCTCTCGCGTGATTCTTGCGTTCTATCTGCTTCCTCTCGTTCTAAACGTGAGATCTTCTTCTTCGTTACCGTTCGATTATCGATTTTCGATAAGCGAGAGTGTAATATTTCGAAAGCGAAAGAACATTAATCTTGATCGTTCCGTCTGAAATGTTCAGTTTACATAGTAACCAAATTTGGAATTCTTACGTACTGATGCGAACACAAATTTTCTTCGGTGTTACGCTCAGGAAACGAACAAAAAAAAAAAAAAAAAAAAAAAAAGAAAAAAATAAAGAAAAAAAGAAGAAGAAAAGAGGAAAGAAAAATTGATGAAATTCAACGTAATTCATTATCTCGTCAAAATGATATAATCAAATTAATTTTAACATTAGTGCTGACGAATTAATCTTTTTAATACGATCCATATAAACGAACGAAGCTTTCTATTACACATACACGCATACATATAATATATATATATATATATATATATATATATATATATATAAATATATAAATAGAAATATATATATTTTTTTTAATGTTTATATTTATAATATACATTTAAAAGGAATATATATATATATATATATATATATATATATATATATATATATTTATATTATTCATACACACACACACACACACACACACACACACACACACACATATATATATATATATATATAAATGATAATGAACCCATAAAGATTCTTCTTTATGACATAACAATCTTTATAAAGGAAAAGACTTTGAAGAGTAGAGTGACATCCGCTCGAAAACTCTCTTACGTAAGTTTTACTGTTTCCTGAGTGGAATCTAAGCGTGTTGCCAGCGGCAATGCATTACCCATAATCCCGGAGGATGATGCCATAGGATCTCATTATCCGATACGACCAAACGGTGAGCGTAATTCCCTCCGGTGTTTGCTCGTTCTCGCGAAACCGAAATTTTTTTTTTCTTCTTTTCCTTCCTCCTCCTCCTCCTCCTCTCCCTTCTCTTCATCTTCTTCTTCGTCTTCGCCTTCGCCTTCGCCTTCGCCTTCTTCGTTTTCTTCTTCTTCTTCTTCTTCTTCTTCCTCCTCCTCTTCCATCCCTTCGACGATGTTTGGAAGTTCGCATTTTAATAGGAATTACATCGAAATTTACTTTCCAAAGGCGATCGAATGCTAGAACTGCTGACGTTCGAGGAAACTTTAAAATGACTCATGATAAAGGAGGTAACATCGAGAAGATCTACTTTTTTCCATTGCTTCCTTCCTTCCTTCCTTCCTTCCTTCCTTCCTTCCTTTCTTTCTTTCTTTCTTCTAATTTTCTTTTCTTTCTTTTTCTCTGTTCATAACAAAAAAATAAAAAAAAAAAAAAAGAAAAAGAAAAAGAAAAAGAATAATAGGGGGGAAAAAACACTTCGTTGCAAGTTTCATTATACTTCTTTGACCGAATGCTGGAAAACGAGGGCGTACCACGCGTCTCACGTTATAGGACTCTCGAGAGGGAATCGAGGGAAAAAAAAAAAGTATGAAATGCTCGGGATTGGGGCAGGGAGAGAGAAGGAGAATGAAGAGGAGTAAGAGGAGGAGAAGGAGGAGGGTGGGCGGTGAGATTGAAGGGTAGGGAAGGGAGGAGGGAAACATAAAAAAGATCCACCCCCACATCCACCCCTGACATTCTTTCGTGGTTGGCCGACGGCTGACGTAGAAAATTAGAGCCCCGTCTCGTTCGCGTTCGTTCTCGCGTTCGCTCTCGCGCGTGCGCATGTTTTTTTCCTCTCTAAGGTTTTATGTAGAACGAAAAAGGGTAGGGGAAAATTGAGGAGGGGGGGGCGAGTGGCGATGAATGGTGGTGAGGAGAGGTGGAATTTTAAGGGTAGAGGTGGAAGATGAGCGAGCGGGGGGAAGAAGGGTGTACGGGAAAGAAATGCTTGAAAGTCCCTAAGCGAAATCCGTCGAATTTGTAACGTATCTTTTCTCGTTGGAGAAACGAAACGACTCCCTTCTATCTATCGTTCTCATCGCGTTTTCTTACGGCTTGAAAACGATTCGAAATCAAATTTTGCCTTTCCTCTATTCCTACGTATCCCACGAGTGAAATTCACTTCAAAAACGTTCACTTATCTTTTTCGTATTTTATTTGGACTCCTTTTCTTTTCTCTCTTCCTCTTTCTCTCTCTCTCTCTCTCTCTCTCTCTCTCTCTCTTTCTCTTAAACTAAGTTTCGTATTATTTTCCTCTCCTCACGACTTTTTATTTTATTTGCTTTTTTTCTTTTTTGTGATTTCGTCTCTGCTATTTTACATAATCAATGAACACTTAGCTTGTTTTTCTTTTTTTTTTTTCTTCTTCTTTCTCTCTCCTTCTCTTTTTTTATTTATTTCTTTTTTCTTTTCATTTTTTATCCGAATTTCTCATAAAATGATCAATCTTTAAAAAATGGATAGACATACCTATATATATGTCTCTGTCACCCTTTCTCTCTCTCTCTCTCTCTCTCTCTCTCTCTCTCTCTCTCTCTTCTCCCCCTCTCTTTCTCTCTGCGTACGTGTGTGTATTTGTTTGTAGATAGATAAAAATAAATATCGATGATAAACAAGAAGAAACAAATAGGTATGATGATGTGATTTTATATAAATGAATAAT